>NC_056725.1:86599327-86747237 GCF_019279795.1 Protopterus annectens
AGGAGTCTAGTGAGGTAATGTGTGGGGAGGTTATTCCATATTTTCCTATGGAGTTTGAAAATAGACAGTTACCTGCTGAATTTGTAATTCTAGTGGTGACTTGTATCTTTTCGACGCAACTGTTTCAAGTTTTTGTAGGGAGTAAGGAGGTTACTGAGAGCTGGTGTTTTGTTGGTTGATAAAGAATGTTATGTGTAATTAAGAGTTGTTGATAGATAAACATTGTTAGGTAGTTCTAACCATTGTAATTGTTTTAAGTTATTACAGTGGTGAGTTCTGTACTGGGATGCTGTGGCAAAGCGGGCTATATTATGATAGGATGTAGTTAGTTTTTCAGGTTACCTTTAGAGATTGGTGTAAATAGAGGAAGCATACAGTAGGGTGAGATAAGATGTGATTGAGCTAAGGTGGTCCGTGCTGGAGTAAGGAAGGGTTTTATTCTGTACAGTGAACCTATCTTTATTTACTGCTTTATAGTGTTATTGATATGACAATCATAGTTAAGATTATTATCAATAGTAACACCAAGCAGTTGGTAGTAGAGTCTGGGGAGATAAGAGAATTGTCAGCTGCAGTAATAGTAAAATGTAGTTGAGGAGATTTGTGGGTAGGTGAGAATAGTAATAGTTTTTATTTTCTTGGAGTTGAGGAGACATCTTTTGAGAACCATTGTTCAACGGTTGAAAAGGTAGATTGTGTGAGTGACTGGAGTTCAGATTGGGTGGGAGCTGTACAGATGATGGTAGAATCATCTGCATATTGTATGCAGGTAGTGTTATGGATAGATGATTGAAGATCATTAATAAAGATAGAGAATAAGAGTGGGCCTAATATTGATCCTTGAGGTACTCCTAAGGAGAGGATAGTAGAGCAGATAGAGAATTTTCAAGAGTACCACGCTTTAAGGAGGAAAATTCAAGGCAAGTGAGTTTAGTATGTGTAGGAGAAGTTTATGGTTGACCATGTCGAAGGCTTTTGACAGGTCTAGGAAAAGAGAAGCAGTTAGTTTGTTATTATTACTTACAGTTTATTGTGTTAGTAAAGGAAAGTAGTGCAGTGGTCATAGTATGGGAGGGTCAAAATCGATGTTGAGTGTTAGCTAGTAGGTTAATTTGAAGGAGATGGTTAAGTAGTTGTTTGTGTATACATTTTCCATGATTTTAGCTAGTGGAGATAATAGTGCTATTGGTAGTTAGAGAGGTCAGCGGTTGCCTCCTTTATGTAAGGGTATGATGTGTGATATCTTCCAGATTGCTGGAAAATCACTTTCTTTATGGATCTGTTTATTAGATCAGAACAGGGTAGGCTATAGCTTTTGCTGCTACCTGAAGGAATTCAGCAGGAAGCTTATCTGCTGAGAGGGTAGTGGGTTTAAGTTTTGTAAGAGATTGTATGTAGGAGGTGGGTATGGGTTGAAGTTGAAGGGAAGGAATGACATTGTTGGTGTTACTTAAGATCAGTTAGGAAGCATCAGGGGATAAATGGCTTGCTAGTGTTTGTATGGAAGTAGTAAAGAGCTATTGAAGTTATTGGCTATTAAAGAGGATTATCAGGGTCTAGATTCTGTGGGTTAGGTGTTACTATTTTACCTGGGGTGAGTAGATGATTGATAGTAGACCAGAACCTTTTGGTTCTTTTTTGTGGATTGCTGAAGTTCTACATAGTAGTTCTTTTTGTCTGAAATAATAGCATTTTTTTTTTGTTTCAGCTCTCTAAAGGTTTGATAGTCTGTTGGGTTTCTAGAGGAGTGCCATTTCTTCCAAGATTTATTTTTAAGCCTGATCTTGTTGTTTATATGTGAGGTCGTGTTTGCTAGTAGAGTTATTTTGAAGGAGATGGTTAAGTAGTTGTTTGTGTATACATTTTTCCATGATTTTAGCTAGTGGAATAATACCTTTATGTAAGGGTATGATGATGTGATATCTTCCAGATTGCTGGAAAATCACTTTCTTTATGGATCTGTTTATTAGGATCGAAACAGGGTAGGCTATAGCTTTGCTGCTACCTGAAGGAATTCAGCAGGAGCTTATCTGCTGAGGGGTAGTGGGTTTAAGTTTTTGTAAGAGATTGTATGTAGGAGGGTGGTATGGGTTGAAGTTGAAGAAGGAAGGAATGACATTGTTGGTGTTCTAAGATCAGTGAAGCATCAGGGGATAAATGGCTTGCTAGTGTTTGGATGGTAGTAAAGAAGCTATTGAAGTTATTGGCTATTAAAGAGGGATTATCAGGGTCTAGATTCTGTGGGTTAGGTGTTACTATTTTACCTGGGGTGAGTAGATGATTGATAGACCAGAACCTTTTGGTTCTTTTTTGCTGACTGAAGTTCTACATAGTAGTTCTTTTGTCTGAAATAATAGCATTTTTGGTTTTGTTTCTCAGCTCTCTAAAGGTTTGATAGTCTGTTGGGTTTCTAGAGGAGTGCCATTTCTTCCAAGATTTATTTTTAAGCCTGATCTTTGTTTAGTATTAGAGGTAAGCCAGGGTGCTGTTCTGGTCTTTATTCTAATGGTACGACTTGGGCATGGTGGTTTAGGATTGTAAGGAATGCTGAGTTGAAATATTCTATGGCTTTGTTGAGAGAGAGGTGCTTTAGAGGGGTCCAATTGTATTGTGAGAGTTCTGTTTGAAATCTTTGGGGATTAAATTGTTTCTTTGAATATAGTGTTCTATGTGAGGTAGGTAAGTTTTGATGAGTTTTAGCTCTAATGACATATGTGAGGGAGTGATCGCTAAGGTCATCAGGAAGGATGCCAGTTTTGTAGCTTTGTGAGGGGGAGTTTGTAAGAACCCAGTCTAAGGTGGTTTCTTTTTTGCTTGTTTTATTTATTCTAGTGGTTATTTATTCTATTTATTATAGTTGGTGACTGGAACTTGATTTCAGAAGTATAGCTATATCAAGAGAATTTAGAAGGGAAAATATAACAAGAGGACAGATTTCTTAAAAAAATAAGAAAATATTTGATATGGAAGATGTGAATTCATTAGTAGGAACTCCTGACTGAATTTACATATTATTCCCCAAAGTACAATAACTGGGCTATACTGGATAGAAATATATTTCACAGGGCATGTACATTTAAATGAATGCTTTGACACATCCAATAACTATTTCACATCATAGACCAATAAAAACCTAACACAAAAATAGAGTAATGAAGTAAAAAAATGATACACTAGGACTTCCATACTTACCTGTTAAAAAGAGAGGAATTTAATGGAATGCATAGTGGAAATTATTCTTGAGTTATTAAGGATGATAGAAGTTTCTTCAGAAGGGCTAAAATGAAATTGGAGTTTAAAAATAAAATAGAAATAAAAGAGAAAAATTATTAAGATGTAATTGGATTATTTAGAGGGGCTGGCAAAGATTAAAGTGTTGCATACATACCTCTCAACCATACAGATTTTTGCAGAATGTCCAGATTTTTTTTGCATATTTTATTGATGTAACCTCCTAACATCTGTATTTTTTACTGAATTGTTGGTCATTAAATAACAACAATGACAACATTTTATTTTTAAGACTCCATCCCCCCTTCTAAAAAAATCTATATTCTAAAAATTATTCTATTATCCTATTCCTTTCAAGTTTCTAAGAGCAATTTTTAAAATCTGTCCTATTTGTCCCCATCATTTTTTAGTTTTGTCAGATTTTTTGCTCTTGAGAATAGATATGATTAAGGAATAAGAGGAATCTCACAGAACAAGAAGAGGAGCAACTGCAGAGTGCTAAAGGGAAAATAATGAAGTATTTAGATAATATGTACAAGTTTAGAAAAATTGCTATTTAAGCAACTTTTTTGCTGAAATATTTTATTTAAAATTTCAGTAACAAATTGTATAAATGAGAAAAATGTAAATTTTACAAGATATAAGCATTATCTAGAATTCTGTATGTAGTAATATAACATTCTATAATTCTAGTAAAATACACGCTTTTGATGTTTGAAGTAATTCACCCCTTTGAATGAAGAATCAAAGTTAATAATTTAAGCATTGGTATTGAATTGTGTTATCACTTTGATAAAAAAAAAAACATTTAAAGAAAGCGCTTTAGACCATGGGTCTTTTGTAAGTAGTTTTGATAAAATTATGTTTTTTGGTTGTAGAATCTTTTAGTATTGCTTATTGTAGTAATGGTCTTATTTGCCACTGCTGAAATATTCCAGAGGAGGTAGAAATTCCAACTGTTTTTGATGAAATATTGTGGAATGTTGTATACATTTAAAATTTTATGTAGAAAAAAATATCAGACCATGGAGGCTGAAAAAATCTGTTATGGAATTCCGTTAAGAAGGTAATGAAGGATATTCATAGAAAATGTTCTGCCAATCTGCTTTAACAATTTTGGCTATATCTCTCTCCACCAAGTACTATTGTTATCCTTAGAAAATCTTGCTATTTATTAGGAGTCAAGAAAGCTCTGTGAATAAATGTCCATGTAAAATGTGCTGGAATGGAACTAAAAAAGTATTTTTTTTTTTTACAGATACTAGCTATGATTTCGTTTTTCTTTTTTTTTTTTTTTTTGAGAGGGATAAAGCTTGATCCTTTGAAATAAGTCTCCAAACTTTACTATCTAGATTATTAATATATAATATCAAAACACTGTATAGAGTAGACATTATGTTTTGGGTCTAGTCTACTATATACAATTTCTAAAATATAATTTAATTTGGGTGGATCTTTATAGATGGAATTTGTAAGAAGAAGCACCTTTCAAACACATTCGGACCCATCATTCCAGTTCCTCTACTACAAGATATGCTAAATTAATTAACAAGCTTAGGCATCTTCTATTACACTCTGCAACACAAATTAAACTCTAAGCTGGTATCCATCCTGACCCTGGTCCCAATAATTACTTATCACCCTGCCAACACCCCCCACCTTCCCAACAAATTCTGCTTAATCTACAACACATTCCCATCCCTACCCCCTCTTCCAAATACCTCTACCACTGACCTACTCTTTACCAATTTCAGTCTTCGTAGCCTTATAAATAAAACTAATGAATTCCATGCTGGCCTAGCCACCTACTCACTTGACATAGCCATGATAACTGAAACCTGGTTAAGGCCGCATGTTAAAGAAAAGGAAGTTATCACAACTGGCTGTACATCATTAGACAAGACAGATTAAATAAAAGAGGTAGTGGAGTTACCATCATGTTTAAAGATGCCCTCAAAGTTGAGCAACTTAACTGTGCTTATCCTGACCTACCCAACTCTGAAATCCTAACTACATGCCTCAGAATCAATCCAAACAAAACTAATCATCATAGCCACCTATCTCCCTCCAGGCAATAATCTTCCTACCATTGAAAGTCTACTGTCTTGGGCATCTACCAATTTCATCCAAGAAACTACAGTTCTTGGTGATTTCAATCTTGATTGGCACTCCTTATCCAGTAGCCCTTCAAGCTTCCTAAACTTCCTCAGCTTTACCCAAACCATAACCTGTCAACTCGCACAAACATTCCAATAAGCAATCAACACTAGATTGGATTATGACTAACAGACCCAACCTACACTATCTAGGTGGTTGCCTGCCAGACTCCCTTAGTGACCATTCTCCAACCTTTAGTTTTAGGAAGCATGTACACACTCAAACCAATATCACCTACAAATACATATGTAGCAAAAAAAACTTCTCCCCCTCTACCTTTAACCTAGTACTAGTGCGACTGGACACCACTTAAATACCTCCATCTAAACCTAGCTGTCCAATATTTTAACACCTTTCTTAACATTCTTAGTAATCTTGCTCCCTCAAGAAAAGTATGCCCAAAAGCCAAGCAACTACCTTGGGTATCAAATGACACAAATTAACTACTTAAAAGTAGAGAGAGAGCATGGTCATCTTACCAGACCACCAAATATAAAGCCAACCTCTTAACATGTCAACAGCTTTGGAATCTAGCTAAGAAACAAATCAAAAATGACAAATCTACTTCCAGACCTGTCAGCAGAAACACCTAAACAGCCCCAAAAATTGTGGCAAAGCATTAACTATCTCCTTAGCCCTGGTCATGCCCCAACCCCAGCCCCAAGTTCCTCAAACAACTCTGACCCTATTGCTACTCAATTCAACTCCCACTTTATTAATTCCATAACCACCCTGCAAGGTACCCAGACTATCTAGACACTTAGTCTTTCCACTTCTACTCCAGATAATCCCAACCCCCTCACTTTTAATACCATTCAAACTAGTTACATCAAAAAATCTCCTAACCAAGCTAAAACCCTGCTGTCTTGCTGCTGGTCAACTTCCTAATGAATTTCTAAAGATTGCTGCACCTTCCATTCATCATCAGCCCCCTTTATCTAATTTTTCTACATGGGGTTGGGGTATTGTGTTAACTGTCACCAACTCTCTCAATTCAGTGCCACACTCCTGCCTTGTTCAACACTCATGCCTGATTGTCGCAGATCTTCTTTCACACAATCCATCCACCTCTTTGCTGGATGTTCTCACTTCCTCTTACCTTCTTCCTGTCTGTCCCAAATCTTCCTCACCAGATTGTCTTCTGCTTTTCTACACGTGCCCAAACCACCGTAATCTGTTCTCTTTTATCTTTCCTGCAATTGGAACAACTTTGACTTCTGCTCTCATGACCTCATTTCTTCATCTCTCCCACAGTGTGCATCCTACCACCTTTTTCAGGCACTTCATTTCCATCACCTCTAGCTTCTTCAACTGTAATGCCTTTACTGTCCAGGTTTCTGTACCATACAGTAGTCACACCACAGTCTTGTGCACCTTACTTTTCAGCTTCTTTGGCATTCTTCTGTCCTAGACTACACCTGATGCTCTATGCCAGTTGGCTGCAGCCCTTCTGATTCTAGCTTTGACCTCTTCATTCAGACTACCCTTCTCTTTAACTATCCCTCCCAGATACTTGAAGCTGTTTACCTGTTCCACTATCTTCCCTTCTATCTCTATTCTCAACTTCTTCTGATTTCCCCAGTTTGCTGCCATTACCACCATCTTATCTGTGCTTAGTTTCTTCCCATGTGCCTTCAGATTTGCATTCCATTCCGCTAACCTTTGTTGAAGTTCTAGCTCAGAGTCTGCTTGTACTGCTACATCATCTGCATACAGCAGTTTTGTTGATCCGTCCCCTCCAACCTGTCTGCTAATGTAGTCCATCACCAGCATGAAGAGCAATGGGCTCAAAGCTGAATCCTGATGTACAGCCACTCGGAACCCCTCTTTGAAGCTGAACACTGTCCGTACTTGAGTCATTGGGTCCTTGTACATAGCCTAGAGTCATTGGGTCCTTGTACATAGCCTGCACTAATCCTACCAATGTTTCTGAGACTTCAAACCACTGCAGTACTGCCCAGATCAATTTTCTTGGGACCTTGTCATATCTTTCTCCAAGTCTAGGAATGCCCAGTTGGACTCTCTCCTCATCTCTAGCTTCTTCTCGAGTATCTGTCTTAATGCAAACAGGTCAATTGTGCTGCATCCTGATCTGAATCAAAACTGCTCATCTCCCATCTTACATTCTATTGCTCTGCATATCCGTTTATCAGTCACCCTCTCCAGAACTTTCATGCAATGTGATAGGAGTTTGATGCCTCTGTACTGCCCACAGTTGTGGAAGTCCCCTTTGTTCTTGTATACTGGCACAAGTATGCTTATTCTCCAGTCATCTGTGATATGCCTTTCTCACCACACTGCTATTAATACCATCAGGAGCCATTTATCCCCTCTCTCACCCAACATCTTTATCATATCTGCTGTCATCTGAGCCTGCTGCTTTCCCTGACTTCACCTTCCTTAGTGCTGTTCTTACTACTTCTAGGGTGGGCTCCACTTCTTCTCTTGTTGTAGGCTGTTTCTGGGGCAGTACAACTTCTGTAGGGTTTTCTTCATTTAGAAGCTTGTGGAAATGCTCTTTCCATCTGTTTTTGATTTCCTCTGGACTGGTGAGCAGGTTGTTGCTGGCATCCCTTATGAAGGGTGGCTGACTATCTTCTTTATCTTTCTTTCTTTGCTTTGCAACCTAATATAGTTTCTTTGTCCCCTTTACTGAGTCAATTTCCAGAAGTTGGTACAGTGCCTCCGATGCCCTATTCTTTGCTATTGCAACTTCTTTCTTAGCTTCTTTTTTAGCCAACCAGTAGTCCTTCCTAGCCTGGTCAGTCTTTTCTGTCTCCAACTTCTTCCTGCACTCCATCTTTCTTTTGATGACTTCCTGGACTTCTGCATTCCACCACCAGCTTTCCTTATGTACCTTATTTCTATACCTGGCTCGGCCACATAGATTTTCTGTAGTCCTAACACATGCTGTTTTTAGGCGCTGCCATTCTTCTTCAACTCCACCTGTTTCCTTCTCTTCTTGGGGTGCTAGAGCCCTGAGTAATTCCTTGAACTGTTGCACTTTTTCTCCTATCAACCTCCAGGTCTTCAGCCTGGTCTCTGTTGACCTTAGAGCTTTTTCTGACCACTGCTTGCAGCTGATTGTGGTAACTAGTGGTTTATGCTGTGGGCTGACTGTTTCACTCGGAATGACTTTGCAATCATGGATTCTACCCTGGTTCCTTTTCCTTACTAGGAGGGAGTCTACCTGAGTTGCATGTTGACTACTCTTGTATGTGATCTTGTGACTGTCTCTCTTTCTGACCCATGTGCTGGCTACTATCAAGCCATTTGCCAGACAGAAGCCTTGAATGGCTTTTCCTTTATTCCTGTTGCCCCACCCATGTGGACCCAGGCAGTCCTCATAGCCTGTTCTGTCTGCCCCGATATGTGCATTCAAGTCACTCATTATCAACACCAATTCATGTTGTCCTGCTTTATCTAGTAGGTCCTACAACTGCTGTCTGAATGCACTCTTTTCCTCACTATCACAACCCTGCTGTGGGGCATAGGCTGAGATTATGAATAGTGCCATGAGTCTCATTAATTCTGATGATATCCCTTACTGCCTTCTGAAGCCTTTCTCTCACCACAATTCCTACACCATTTCTAGCCTACCCTGCACCTGAGTAGTCAACTCTGGATCCCAAGCCAAGTGGGTTTGCTGCACTGCCCTTCCATCTCATCTCTTGGATGCATAGGCTGTCCAGCCTTCTCTGTATCATGTCATCCACTTCCAAGCTGCATCCTGTCAGTGAACCTACATTGTTTAGCAATTCTCAGTTCATGTTTGGCAGGTTGGTTGGTTTTATGTCCAGCTTTCCCTCAGCAAAGCTATCCCAGGTAACCCAGGCTGGGCAACTAGACACGGGCCAGCCAGTATCTTATTGACCCAGGGATGCTGGGCTTTATGGTGGGCACACACTGACCAATAGGGGCACATATACCCCTCCCACCTTTAGCACTGGTCCCTGGCATGGGTCAGAGAAGGCCAGGTCCTCACCCCACTGATCACCAGTAACCACCCATGCTCATTTTTGGCGACATTAGTCAACATGACCGAATCACCTAGAGCCATATTTTACACCATTGAGTGGCTAGCCCTGCTATGGTGTGCAGTCTGTGATCTGTGTTCTCCTATCTTGAGGATACTGTGCACCACAGTAGATGCCTAAAGCAGTTGAACTCTTCCCCCTATTGGGCACCATGTAGAGTCTGTGCTGCTGCCCACAGCTCCATTCATTGGTGAGTTTGAGATGGAAACTCAGCATGTTTTTCAGACATGGGAGAAACCCCACTGAGACACAGGGAGAACATGCAAACTCCAAACAGGCATTAGTCAGAGGTCAGGTTCGAACCTTGTGCATGGGAGATGACCTTAACCACTAAGCCATTGATAGTTGCTGCACCTTCTTTTGCCTACTCCATATCTATCTTGATCAATGGTTCCATTACAGAACAATATGTCCCTCTTCTCTGGAAAGTATCACACATCAGTCCCCCCACAAAGGTGGACCCTCTAAAGAACTAACCAGTTTCCATCCCATAGCAATCCTCTTCCCTCTTGCAAAAATCTTAGAAAAATGCATCCACAATCAAGTCCTTCACCACCTCCTTAGTGACAGCAATCTGATTTTCAGCACGGCTTTCAACCTAGCCATAGTACTAGCACAGTCCTAATTACTTTCGCTAACACCATTAATCATCACCTAAACAAAGGTCAGTCTGTTTCTTTCATCTTTATCGATATATCCAAAGCCTTTGAAACTGTTTCTCACCAACTGCTTCTAGACAAACTTTCATCTTATGGCCTCATTACTGCATCCCTAACCTGGTTTCATAGTTATCTTTCTAATCATCAGCAAGCTACCAAATAGGCAAACAGTTTCCCCCCTACTCCCCATCTCAGTTGGTGAACCCCAGGGTTCCATTCTTGGTCCCCCTCCTCTTTACCATATTTACTAACAACTCAGCTCAGCAACTCAGCTAGCCCACATTGTCCAGTATGTCGATGATTCCACACACATATGCTCAGCCCCCTCACCACAAGAACTTGAAATAAAAATGAAAACTTCCTTTCAGGGCATAGAAAAATACCTGTCTGAGAATCAACTCATACTTCACCCAAACAAAACTAAGATAGTAGTCTTTAGAAAAAAAAATCCAAACCATGTCAGTCTCTTCTCAGAATTCTGTCCTGAAATGGAACCAAAATAGAATCCACTAACTAGACTAAACTTGTAGGCATCACAATAGATGATAATCTAAAATTTGATAAACCTATTTCTCTATCAAGAAAGTTCACATCAAACTTGGCACTCTCTGCAGGGCTAAACCTTACCTTATTTAAGAGTGCCATATTGGCCACTGCTTTGTCACACCTGCTATCTTACCCTCCTCTACAGATCTCAAATATTCACAAACCTGTGTAAAACTGATCTCAATAACCTAGAATCCTGCTACAACAAAATTGTCGTTTGCCACTAATCATCCATACATGACTAATCACTGCACTGCTCTCTCCCAGCTCAGTTGGCTAGAACTCCCTAACCCTTTATCATTCAATCAACTTACCATAGCCCACAAAATAATGTACCAACCCAGTAGCTATCCTTCTCTATCTAACCTTGTCTAACCTAGTAATAATCCCAGGTGGCTCAGATCCTCCAATAAGCTAATGCTAATGGTTTCCCGCTCCCACAACTACCATGGCGACTCCCTTATGGAACACTCTTTCTCAACCTTTAACAAAAAATCCTCACCACCACAAGTTCAAACAACTCCTAAAGAACTACCTAGCTAATCACTGGTTTTGTTCCTGCTATTCTCCAGGCTAATTCTTCCTAGCTCCTTGTGCTTTACATTTACCTATTACTCTAGCCTCCTACTTAATTCCCTCAATCTCTCTGCTGAATCTGCTGACTTGTAATTAACTTCACACTGTTTCATTGATGGACAGGGATTCTTATGTTTCCTACCCATAACTGTAGATACATTTGTAATAGCATTGAACTCCCTGTTAATATTTCACTATTGATATATATGTGCACTGTCATTAAATTTGTATTCTGTATAAGTATACAATGGTTTGTCCTTGCATTGGTGCATCTGTTTATGCATCACTACTGTATATACATGTGTGCACTTTTATTTGTATATGTACTGGCTACTTTTGATTTAATAATAATCATTATTATTATTGTAAGTCTTCTTACTATATTGGAGCTTTTCCCCCAAAGGCCACCTCTGAAAACGGACTCCTGGCCCAGTCGGACATTACCCAGTTAACAAATGTAATAAAAATAAATAAAATTACTTTTGAGCAGAACTATTAACACTTTGTAAAAGTACCCAGTCTTCTGGATCTAAATTATTTTGTACTAATAAAGTATTTATTGATTTAATGTTTATTCCATCAAGGCAATTATGCCAAGCTAAGACGTTCTTGTATTCCAATTGCTTAAATTTCTAGAAAACATTTTTCAAAAACATCTTCAGCTATCATAAAAAGGGATCAAATTATCAAACCACAGTTTTATTTTAGGTATTCTCAAGATAGTAGATTAAAAAAACAATTGCAATGAAGTTATTTTTTTTTTAAGTTAAGATTAAGTAGGTGAATGTTATATTGAATACAATTACATAAATATAGGCATAAAATATTTAGTGTAACCTAAAATAATTTATTGATCTTCATTTTATTATTTTTAGAGAACAATGACTTCCAGTTTAGACGTATGAGGTATCAACCCAATTATTGCTTTAAGCATGGCTGCTTTTGCATATAATTCTGTGTCAGGGAAAGTAATACCTCCTACTTTCCAAGGTCTCTCGTGGTGAGCTAGAGCTACTCTATTTAGTATGCAAAAGAAGGTTTACCAAAAGTTTATTAGTTTTTAATTGTGTGTTATTGGGAGGAAGAGCCAGGCATTGAATTATAGATAATTACTTTGAAAATAGATTAACAAAGATGATTTTATCTTCAAAGGTTATTGTTACCTTCTTGTAATTAGAAGTTACAGGTAATTCCTGATAATACTTTTTTAAAATTAATATTTTGCCTTCATTAGGTTTTGTAATCAATATTCCTAAATATGATAAAGTATGAGATTCATTCCCAAGAATACCACAATATGTCAAGCTTGTGTTTAGATGTTTATTTACAAACAAATATATAGATGTTTGAATGTAAAGGCTAGAAAGGAGTTCAAATCTTCTGACAGCTGTATTTAATTTTAATGTATTCCTCTGAACTTAACAGTCATCTTCAAAATGCATTATTTTACAGTTATGATTCCCATTTACATCAACTCCTTTTATTCTAATATTACTTCTAATGAAATTTGCTAAGACTTCAGTTGCTAATCCAAAAAGCATGAGAGAAAGAGGGCAACCACATTTTTTATTTTAATTTATTTAGAGGAAAAGAACCTAGCTTAACATATGCTTTATTTTCCTTTTAAATGTTCTCTAATAATCATATAAATTCAAACAGAAAGCCATGTAAGTTTATCATTGTGAAGAAATCCAATTTAGAGAGGGAATTGACTTTTCTATATTGAGGCTTATGATGTATATTACTTTGTCATTTAAAACCTCAGTTAAATGTTTTTATGTTGTCTTGATCCTGGTTATTTAATGTTGGCATGACCTCTCAATTCATCTGATAGAATAAAAGTAAAGATTTTATGATCAACATTTAATAGGGAAATGAGCCTGTAGGCTGAACGTAATTGGGGATCTTTACCTTCTCTAAAAACAGGCTAAATTAATGAATATTTCCAAGATAGATTATTCCATGTTTTTGAAAATCTGCAGCAATATATTTAAAAAGATGAGCATTTGACAAGGAAGTAATTTAAACTGTCCTGGTATTTTACCATCAGTTCCTGGATATTTATTTAGTTTACGTTTTTTTACTTTATCAGTACTACTATTTTTAAGAGATTTCTTTTTAAATCACATTTTTTTCTTAAATTTCACTGTGTTTATTTCTGATTTTGGCATTTTGTTTAGTAATTTCAACCCATTAAGAGAAGTATAATGTCATCTAAAACATTCCTAAAATACCACCTAAATTGGTGTATTTTTTATTTTTAGTATTTTCAACAATTTATGTATTTGATCTTGATTATATTTGTACTATTTGAAATATTAGATGTTTACATGACACAGCATAAGAGGTTCATTTCAAATTTTCAAGAGCTAATTCTGTCATTTTTAATAATTCCAAATGTTTTTCATTTAAAGAATCAATGTCTCTCATTTTTAGCATATTTGTTATTTAATTTTGATTCCTGAAGTCTATTATGGCTCAATAAATTCCTTATTCCATTATTTAATTTATTTTCTTATACCATGTCATTATCCTCCCACAAAGGTTATAAGTGAATCACCTATTATAATGCTGACTTCTGGACAGTAATTTAGCTTCATAAAAATGTTTATTTCCGATCAAAGCCAGAGTCTAAATTATTTCAAAGAAGTAATACAAGAGAAAATTCTATTTTAAATAGGAAATTGTTAATATTGGGAGATTTTTAAAATAATAGCATTACTGTGAATGATTGGGCTCTAATTAAGGTAATTTATGAGATTAAATCTTGAAGTCATTATCTTGTTGGTTCTTTGCATTTTATAAGTATATGAATAATGAACATATTTCAAGGATTTTTTTCTCTTGTTATAAATGTATCTTTTAAGTTGGCTACTTCAATCCAATTATTAAAGACTTTAGCTCAGTGAGATAATTTCAGATTTCTAGCAGCAGTAGATTCAAAATTATGTAATCTACAGTTGTCTACCTTGAAAATTTTTCATTATATAGCCTAAATGTTTTTGTCAAGTCTAACTCCCTTTCGTGGAAGCCAATAAGTGTTTGCTAAGGTCCACACCATTGACATTAGCCCTTCCTTATTTTGAATGATCTGTGAAATAAATGTACTTAATTTCCATAAAATCATAACTGCTCCTTGGCTACTTTTAAAAGGTGACTGAGATAAAATTTTATATTGATTTGTAGACCAAGTTTCTCTATCTGTATTTTATGTCAGCTTCCTGAAGAAATACTGTATGGGCATTATTAAGATTAAGATATACATATCCCCTTTTTGAGATGTATTTACATTTAGAGATAGTAAAGATCAATCATGTTATATAAAAATAAGAATCACATATTTCAAAATTTCTTTGTAGTTGTAAAATAAATTTGAGATTGCTTCCTCAAAGAATAATTAAACAAGTTATATTTTTCAGACATGCTAAGAATAATTACACTCATGGAATTGACAAAAGTGTAGCCTATCACCTACTAGCAAGCTAGAAAAAAAATGAGACCCTACTGATGTTGAGTATAGAACTATTTGGATCAAAGCTCTGTAGTTTACTTGGAAAAAAATATTTATCTGTGAGAGTGATAATTATTCTATTTGTTATTCCTATCCCCATCACTCTTCTTTCTCCTTCCCCCTTTTCCAGGTGAAATTCATTTTATAACTTAATGTTTGCTCCTCTTTCAGTTTATAACCTCCTGTTCTTTGTTTTCCCTTTATTTTATAATTGTATATCTCCATATAATCTTAAGGAAGATTGATAAAGGAGTCTAAGCTGTTTCTAAGCTTCAAGTTTGAAATTTTGTGATGGTATAATATCTGTTGTGTCCCTGTTTTCCTTCTTACCATTCTCTGACTTTTTCCTCTTTTTGTCTTGCGTTGCCTCCCTTTATTTCTTCTACATCTCTCCATCAGTTTTTTATATGGTTTGTTAAGGTATCTGTATTTACTGTTTTGGGTAACATGACCAAAGATTCATTATATCTCTTAAGGGTTAAAAATATATGTTCCTTAAAAAATCTATTTGTCATGTGAGAAACAGTTGTCTTTTATCTTCCAAAAGTGAACCAGAATAGCAAAAGGTTATCATTCTACACATTAATTTTCTTAAATCTCATGCTTTCAAATATCCAGGATTTCTCACATCTCTGTTTCCTTATATTACTAATATACATTTATTTGCTCTTTTGTAACTTCTTCCTTTCTTAGATTGTTATATGTCTGAAATAAAACAAAGCACAACCATTTTATAACATTCTTAATCCATTTAGACTAAGTGTTCACTAGGTTCTGTAATAATTGCTACCTCCTGAAAGTTGTAAATATGTAAAATAGTAATTTTACAAACACTATATCAAATCAACTATTTAAACAAGGCTATCCAATAGCCGTAACATATATCTGACCTGAGATACTAAAAATAAATAAAAAATAGAATTTCTAACCTATAACAGAATTTTCAACCGCTGGGGCCAGCCTTGCTGTGACCTATTCACCTCCCCAACCAACTACAAGTGCAGCAACTACTTTGCCCTGATCTCCCCTCCGGGACAGTCACTGAGAGATGATCTAGTCCACTCTTGGCCCTACTTTATGCTTATCCTCCTCTCCCCCTCATCTCCCAACTTCTGAAGAAAGCATGGCAGTTGAAAAGCAAAGTGATCCTCATTGCTCCTTATTGGTCTCGACAAGTTTGTTTCCCCCTTCCTCTGACCTCACCTGCCAGATTGGCCATGGATCCTCAATTCATCCCCAATGTTGATCTCCCATCCACAGGGTCTGACTCACTCCAATCTAACAACCTTGAAGCTGACAATCTAGGGTTCTCCACTTCCTATGATTGCCAGGCAGGATAACCTTTCATCCCTGGTGCGCACTATTCTTATTGCATCTCATAAATCGTCCACCAGTCTAATCTATCTCGGAAAATGGAAAAGGTTTTCAATATGGGCAGTGAATAAACAGTTAGACCCCTTGTCAGCCCTAGTTGTGCTGGTCTTAGATTACTTATCACATCCTTTCCAATCTGGGGTGTCAGCCCTCTACTATTTGTGTTCATTTAGCAGCCATTTTGAATTTCCACATTGGTTTTCAGGATTCTTCACTCATGTCACATAAGACTCAGTAAGACTTTCTTGAAGGGTGTTCACCTAAAACCTCCCTTTAGAGAAACAGTACAACCTTGGGATTTGGCCTTGGTTCTACAAGCCCTAACAGCTCCCCCCTCTGATTCATGTGATTTAAAGTACCTCTCTTCAAAAACTTTGTTTCTGGTTGCAATTACATCAGCCAGATGTTTGTCAGAACTTCAAGTCTTAAGCATCAAAAGTCCCTACCTTATTTTCAATAAGGATTGATCATCACTGAGATCTAATTCTTCCTTTTTACCAAAAGTGGTGTCAGAGTGGTATATCAACCAGCCTATTGACCTCCCAGTATTTTTTACTAATCATTCTAACAAGGGAGAGTATTGCCTGCACTCCCTGGATGGTCATAGGCAAATATGATTTTATCTGGACAGAACAAAATCTACCAGTAAATCAGACCAACTATTTCTGGCTTTTTCTGGACCAAGACTTAGGTCATCCTGTCTCAAAAGTTACATTGGTGTCATGGTTGTGAAACTGCATTTCTTTTATCTATAGCAAGAAAAATATCACCTTGACTCACAGAGTGAAAGCACATTCTACAAGGTCTATGGCAACTTCAGCATCTTTCCATATCCCTCGATATTTGTTCAGCTGCGGCTTGGGCCAAACCTCATACTTCTTTTGGCTTCATGGTGCTCAGGAATGTCCTTCTATGAGGGCCACCCAGGGATACAGGTAGCTGGGGACTCTGTCCCATCAGTAAGGAATGAACGAAGATTAACAACATCAGATAAAGAAGTTACGTCTTACCATAACGTTCCATCTGTGTTGTTGATCTTCATTTATTACTCCCCACCCTCCATCCCCCTCCTGAGGTTTCTGGTTGATCTCATATACTCCTTTATTGTAGGTCTGTTATGACCAGAGGTAGCCTCTACTTTTGTCTATCAACTTGCAAACTTGATCTGAGGTAACAGGGTGCAGAGCATTCTGGGTAGGATCTTGGCTCAAGAGTTTTTGGCTGATGTGAGCTTGGTATAAGGCCGACTCAGTTCCGAGGACTGAACCTATAACCCATCAGTAATGAATGAACGAAGATAAACAACACAGATGGGACATTATGGAAAGACACAACTTCTTTTTTATAAACAAAATCTAGGCTATTTTGAATTTAAAAGTAATTGGAACTGCAAAGACAAATGAGTATTTGATGCCATTATACAGAAACAATTCTGTTAAATTATATTCATAAAGTTTAAGTTTTCGTGCATACATGAAAAATTGGTCACATGCTCGCTTAAGGGTTTAAAAATTATAAATGCACTGCAGTAAGTGAAATTTGTGCTATTGAATTGAACTTGTTCTATGAGTGGGGAAATCCTAACTGAAGAGAAAAAATTAAAACTCATTTATTCTTTAAATCGAGAATAATGACCAATCCATCCCATCTGCCTCCCACCAAGTATATACATCAAAACAATAAGCATGAAATAACAGAATTGATGGAAATAATGCAGTGATGCTAAACTGCAAATAAACTGATTTGTGTATAAATGCATATTTATGAATAAAAGACGGCACTTCCCCTATAACCAGTAAATGAGTAGCTAATATTTATAAATAAGTTTTGAACTTTTAACAATTGCTCTAACTTTAGGACTATTTTTTAGTTATCTTTATTTCAATAATATCTGTTGTGTCCCTGTTTTCCTTCTTACCATTCTCTCATGATATAGGCAATCATACATTTATATAAATGGAAACAAACCATTTTGACATATTCTCAGTTACAAACATTATGCATCACTTATAGGACCAGATTATAGAATGAATTGCTGTCATTGTAAGTCTGTCCCGAGTCTGAAAGATCTGCTGTCAGTGTAAGTTACTATAGCAATAACCCACACCTGGGTGTGGGTAATGCTAAATTTACCCACGGTTGGCGTGGTTTGGTCCCGAGGCCCGAGACCAAAAGCCAACCGTGTAAATTTAGCATTACCCACACCCAGAAGTGGTTATTGCTATAATGACATTATTTAAGAAAGAAACTGTTACTTTTCTTAAATAATGGCATAGTATAATGCCTGTTTGCTGCCCTTCCGCAGATGTCTGGCATCGTAGCTCTGACGCACCGCGCCTGCGCAGTACATCAGAGCTGTAAAGCAACGGAGAAAGCAAGATCTCCGTTGCTTTTATGTCTCGCCATGTTAAATGAATTTAACATAGCGAGACAGTTTTAAAATAAGAACGGACATCTCCGTTGCTTATTTTAACTGTCTCGCTATGTTAAACTCATTTAACATAGCGAACTAAAAAGCAACGGAGATCTTGCTTTCTCCGTTGATTTTTAAAACACTGTCTCTATGTTAAATGGGTTTAACATAGCGAGACAGCTTTAAAATAAGCAACGGAGATCTCCGTTGATTATTTTAAAGCTGTCTCACTATGTTAAACCCATTTAACATAGCGAGACAGTGTTTTAAAAAATGAGTTATACTAATGAAAAAGTCCGGCGGACCTTTTCCATTAGTATAACTCGATTTACAACGGGCACGCTGGCCAATCAGCGTGCACGTTTTGGGGGGGTCATGGTATAATTTAGAATAAGGCCCATCTACAAACAGGATTACTATGGAGACCAGGTTCCAAAACACCCACGGTCAGCATAAGTGGTCAGTTACACTGAGAAGCAAGTCTTTTGCGATCAGAGCAATAATCTTCTGTACAGTCATTGTCAATCCAGCATTACATAGCTCACTCAATTTCTGCCTTCCCTTAAACCTAATTTCTCATCAAAAACATTATTCTGCATGTATTATTCCCACAATTCCCATTTGTTCTATGTAATTTGCTCCTGTCCTTTTCTAAAGAGCCCACTTCCAGTTCGTTTATCTCTGTTACTATATTCACTACTTCAAATATGGTTGGTTTACACTCTGTTTTCCATTTTCTAGTAATTACTTTTTGGCAGACACTCAGACACTAGAATTAAACTTAGCAAAGTCTTACTATCTATAATTTAGATCCTGTATCTCAGTTTAAAAAAAAAATTATGGATACATAGTTTACAGTTATAGCCTTTGTTTTATCTTCATTCATTTTTATCTCCCTAAAAGACTTCAAACTATCTCAGAATATTCCACAACATTGAGATGTCCTTTTCTGTTTTTGTCAGGTACAAAATAATATCATTTGCAATTAAAGCCAACTTTTCTTGATTACCATACCAATTATATCCTTGAATTTCTGAGTCCCTTATTTTCTTTGACAATGGTTCTGAATATAATACAAATAACAAAGGGGAAAGAGGACACACCTGCCTGGTTCATCTGTTGAGACAGAACTTAGAGAGGAAACTTTTTAAATGTTCAATGTCAGTCCCTCACATATTGTCCTAATTAACCATTTTATTGTGTCAGGGATTTGAATGCTTCCATTGTCCTAATCATAACATCTCAGCTTGCTTTGTTGAATGCTTCCTCTGCATCAAGATCCACCAATAATAGTGGTATTTTCTTACATTCTGCTTCCTTTGGAATCAACATTGTTTTATTAATGTCGTCAAATGCTTGTCTACCCTCCACAAAAACCACATTAATCCAAACTGATCAATTTTGACAATATCTTTGCCATTCTTTTAGCCATTATGGACATAAACACTTTATAATAGAATCTGAATGGACTAATATGAAGCTGGTTCTAATAGGTCTTTACCATCTTTAGGTATTACAGTTTATATAGCTTTCTTTCAAGATGTTGATGCTTTCTGTTAAAATACTATTAAATAAAGCCTTCCAGATCTTTATCACTTTCTTACCTCCTAGCTTCCAAACCTCAACAGGGATACTATCTGTTCCTGATTACTTTCTTGTAGATTGGTTATTCATCACTATTTTATCTCCTCATTTCCCAAGTATTAATAATTGAGCCTCATTTACCTATAACCTTATATTTAATTCTTCCATAAATATTTCCATTTGTACTTTTTCTCACTTTTCGCATTTATTTGTTTTACACATTTTCATAAAATTTCTGAAATATTTTTAATAGCTCTAAAGGATCTCTGGTTATTTTCATTATTATAGTCTCCCTAAGTTTGGCAACAACCCTTTAATATGTTATATTGCCTGAGTTATTTTGCTAAAAAAAACATGCTCTGGCGTTATCAAAAACAGTTGCTTACCAACTTCTTCTTTTTTCGGCTTTTCCCGGTTAGGGGTCGCCACAGTGGATCACCTGTCTGCTCATGATTGGCAGTGGAGTTTTACAATGTTGAGTTGCCAGCCCCGGTGCCCAACCTTCCACAGAAGGCACACACACACTCACACCAAGAGCCAATTTAGAGTGTCCACTCCACCTACAGCATGTCTTTGGGATGTGGGAGGAAACCGGAGCACCCGGAGGAAACCCACGTGACCACAGGGAGGACATGCAGACTCCGCACAGAAGGCACCCCAGCCAAGGATCGAACCGAAGAACCTCTTGCTGTGAGGGGGCAATGCTAACTGCTGCACTACCGGGGCCTAAATCTGTGTATATTATCTAGGTGGTCCCTTATTTTCTCTTTAGCACTCTGCAGTTGCACCTGTTCTTGTTCTGTGAGATTCCCCTTATTCTGCAATACTTTAACCTTTGTCTATCTCTCTAAATAATTTAATTGTTGTTAATTTTCTTTTACTACGATGTTATTTTTTAAACTCCACTTTCCTAGTGATATCTTCTGAAGAAATTTTTATCTTCAATAATATCTCCCAAATAATTTTCACTACCCATTCCTTAAATTTCTTGCTTTTTAACAGGCTGCAAAGTTCTAGTGACTCATTTTTACTTCATTGCCATGCATTTTTATCTTGATTATTATTAGCACATGATCTGAAATATTTATTGAACATGCATCAAACCTTTCAATAAAATGCATATGTTTTGATGAAATATAATTTTTCTCTAGCTTAGCCCATTTGTGGTATCTTGGGGAATAATATATAAATTCTCTCCAAGTTCCTACTACTGAATTCATATCTTCCATACGAAATATTTTCATAAGATTCTTCAAACATCTACCCTCTTTTGTTACATTTTCCCTTCTAGGCCCCCTAGATACATCCTCTCTGTGGCAAATCAAATTCCAGTCCCCACCTGTAAGTAATATTCCTTGCGGATAGCGGATTATTTCTTCCAGAATTTTCTTACACTCCATTGTAGCAGTTTTAAGTGGAATATCAATACATGCTAGTGCAATCCTCCTCCCTTCCCAGTAGCCGCTAAGTACCACAAATCTATCATTATATTTTTTTCTTGTTTTGTCACTATTGGAGCTCCTCTAGCAATTAATATAAGTACACCCCAGGTTAGAGATTGCCTTCTATACCATGGATAGATGGATGGAGTACAGGCAAAGTGTCCAAAGTGAAATACCAATGTTGGTAGAATTTTTTAGTCAAGGCTAGAACTGAAACTCCTGTTGAAAAGGAAAATTAGTAGGGAATATAAAATATTGCATGGTAACTATACGAGTCAGAGGAGGTTAGAAAAGATTGAGAAGAGACTGGAAAAGCAATTTACAAAGGTGCATAGGTGATTACTAGGCTAATGGCACAACAACTTTTAAAGCCTAGCCAATAACACCCAGGAGATGATACTATCATATCTTAATTCCCCAGATATGGTCTGAGGTAGTATCAGGGTAGTGGGTCCTTGGGTGTTGGAGCCCTAAGTCATTTTATAGACTGCTTCTGTCCATAAGGGACATGGGCAGTATTCCATGAGTGAATTTATGGTTTGTCATCCATTTATCCAAATTCTTTTTGAAGAGAGCAAGGGACAGGCTGTGTTTTATGAAAATGGGAAGTTTATTCCATAGATGGGGTAGTCTTTGGGATATGACTCTGCCTCTACAGAAAGTTCTGTTAGGAGTCACAAATAAGGATCAGATCCACAGAAAGGTTAACCCTCATAATTTTCTTGTGAATATGTAACATTTTCATCAGGCTGGATCAGAGAATGCATTGTAGCTCAAGCATAAGTCCCTGCTCAATAAACAATATGAGATGGAGTAAAGGAATAGGGTCTTTAGATGATTTGCATAAGACATGTGTCTTACACTTTGTAGTTTTTTAGTGAGAAACCTCTGGAGCCACTCCAATTTGTGTAGGTGCCTTGTTAGGTACATGCAGAAGGGAACATTGTACTCAATTATCTACCTAATGAGGGCTAAGTACAATGGCACTTTGACTTCCTTTGATCTTAATGCCATGCCTTTGCTTATAAGTTGACATACACAGAAGGATTACATCACCACTGCAGCTGCCTAGTGGTCAAAGTTTAGGCTACTACCTGTGTTCCTACATCCCTGACCACTGGATCTACTTTTAGGGGTGTGCTATCAGTATTATAATTTGCATGGGTATCTAATTTACCAAAGGGTATGATTGAACATGTTTTACCATTTATTCTCGGACCATAGTTTGGCACCAGCCATTTGTCATTTTTAGGCATGTCAACATTGTTTGGGGATTCAGTGATTGCACCCAACTTGCAGTCATCAACAAACTTTGTGAGACAGAGGTCCCACACATTGACCTTCCCTTCAGAGAAGTATTTACCAAACAGGAGGGCTCTCAACATTGAGCCCTGTGGGACACTGATAGTAACAGTTTTGTTATTCGAAGTGGGTTCACCTATCTGGACAACCTGTGTACCGTCAGTGAGCCAGCTGGCTGTCCATCTAAAGATGTAGGGATAATTCAGTAGGATTATCTATGACCCCCTGGGGGAGGGATTGTGTTAAAAGCCTTGGCCAGGTCTAGATAGGGAGTGTGTACCATTTTACACTCATCCATTGCCCTGGTGACTTTTTCAAAGAAATCCACCAGGTTGAGGAGGCAAGACCTCCCTTTAACAAAGCCAAAATTGGGTCTGGTCCAGTATTTGGAGAGTTCCTATGTCATCATTGATCAGGTCCATAGTAAGTCAGTCCATGGCTTTGCAGGTAAGACTCAAGCTTATGGGTCTGTAGGTCCTTGGGTCAGTTGATGGAGCCCCCCTTGTGGAGAGGGATGACTGTTGCAGTCCTCCATTCATCTGGGACAAAGCCCATCCAAAGCCTATGGTTAAAGAGGGTTTCTAGTGTCACTGATACATTCTGTTTTAAGCTATTTTAGAAGCATCCTGGAATGTTGCTGGGACCCATAAAGGATGTGGTTTTGGCTTTAGTGAGCTCATAATGACCGGTAGATGGATAACTGCAGGTACTTTATTGAGTGTAGTAGGAGGTGATGGGGAGTTTGAATTGAACTCATTGGCCAGCAGGTTTGCTATAGTTTCCGGCTGTGTGTAAGTGTTACCATTCATGATGAACTCTGCACATTGTTGAGCATTTCCCCTGAAGTTATGAACATCATTTTTAAAAAAGCCTTATGGTTATCTTTCGCCTGGGAGGCTATCTTTGCTCATAGTTTGCTTTGGCAGATTTGACCAGCTCTCTACTTTGTTTGTTTAGACTGGTGAGGGTCTTTTTCCACTGTTTTATCCATTCCTTCATGGCTTTGGCAAGGATTTTTTTCCTTTTGTTGAATAGCCTATTTATGCTATGGGTCCACCAAGGTGGTTTATTTTTGTCGGTAATCATGGGTTTGACTTGGACAGGTACTACCTCCTTTATGCAGCTATGAATGTAGCTGTACAGTGCTTTTGTGTACAGTTCAGACTAGGCCTTAGTGTCGTCTGGGTTCAGAGGCACCTGGAAATTAAATAAACTGTCACTCAGTTTGAGGTAACTGGTCTTAGCAAAATTCTTAACAGGTTTGGAGTTTGATGGGGTTCGAGGTTAGTGTTCATACCAAAGGAGATCATTTTGTGCTCAGATCTTACCGGGGAGGAGTTAATGCATGGGAGTATGCAGCATCCCCCATGTTCATTAGTAATTTGTCTGAGATATTTGTACCTCTAGCTGGGGACCTAACTAGTTGCTCCAGGGTGTTTGCATTGACGAAGTCCAAAAATCTCTGAGCAAGTGAATTATGGGCCATATAAGTTTCCTGGTTTATGGAGGGGTAGTTGAAGTCACCCAAAAGTATGGTGTTAAGTTAAATGTTAAGAGATTCCAATAGGTTTAGGTAGGAGGTGTGGGTTTCCAGATTCATGTTAGGGGATCTGTAGCTAGTAATGATATGATAGCGTGGCACATAATATGGTTAGCTGGGCATGGAGCAGGTCAAGTGAGTCATGTTGTTGGACCAGTCTAGCAATATACCTGTCCTTTATGAACAGTGATGCACCTTCTCCCTTTGTTTTAGCCTAAGATGAGGTGGATCAAAATGTATGAAAGCCATTGTAGCCTTTGATAGCTGGGCTACTTTCCATGGTTCTGAATCATGCTTCCATGATTGCACATATGTCTGCATCTTCCAGTGTGAGGAGTTCTTTAAGGGAGTGCAGTTTTTTTATTTAAACTCCTAGCACTGAGCAACAGTACCTTGAGACAGTTGTGTGTGATTTTTGTTATGTTGGAGTGTTTAACAACTTGGCACATGCTAAAAAAGGCACTATTGGGACAGACAAAGTTTTTGTCAGTATCCAGAAACCAAATGTCAACAAGTGCAAAGCATCTCTAGGAAACCATCATTTTTGTCGATAATGTTTCCCCAGGCTGACAGATATTGGATCCCATTGTGACATCAGAAACTAAGCCAATTGTTGAAATCAATCACTTTTTTTGCTAGTACCATGGCATAGGTTCATATGTAGGAACTAGGCTATTAGCTTTAGGGCCTATATATGTCTAGCCAAAAAGGTACCCTGGCTTTCGCCACCTAAGAAAATTATTTTCCTGTGCCCCTGTTGAGCAGAGCCACAGAAGTGACCCCTGGGGTGAATTTCCTTTTTCCCATCCAATCACCAAGATTTTTCTTGGAATGCTAATAAGGAGCTCTAATTGACATAGATGTGTAGTCTGTTCCAGAGTATGGGATGTCTCTGGGACAGGAATCTATCCCTCAGCATGTTCTGTTTATTGTGGTGACAAGGTTTAGGTCCCTAGAGAGTGTAGCTCGGAGGGATTGGGATTTCTTTAAGTGGAGCATGTCCAACAGCTCTAGGTTTGACATAGCTTTGTATGTTAGGTAGAGATCGCCTCTGAGTAGGCGATATGCGACAGAGTAAAGCTGGAGTTTTTTGAGATGGTCTGCATAGGACATCTGTTTGAGGCCAGTAATCCTCACTGTGAGGTATTTCTATGGCCTTTACAGTTGTAGATGTCTTGTGAGGTACATGCCAAAAGGGGCATTGTACTCTATAATGGGTCTAATGAGTGATGAGTAGAGGGGAACAATGACCTCTTTTTTTCTGGATGAGAAACCTTTTGTGATGAGGTGAGCCACATAGAATGATTTCCTGACCACTGTGACAATGTGATTATCAAAGGAGAGACTACTGTCCACCTGTGTTCCAAGGTCTGTTATCACACTTTCAGCATTAAGTAGACTACCACTTGTGTGGTAGTTTATGGGTACAGAGTTTTTACCAAAGGGGATGTCAATACACTTTTTGGCATTGAGCTTCAGGCCATGGATTTGACACCAGGCATCTGTCTCAGTGAGGCCCTTTTGTAGTATGTCCACATCGTTAGGAATTTCGATTATGGCTCCTAGTTTGCAGTCATCTGCAAACTTTGTTAGCCAAAGACCTTCTGTGTTAGCCTGTACTTCAGAGAAGTAGATACCAAACAGGAGAGGACCCAGGACTGAACCCTGTGGTACTGCACTGCTCACTGGTCTGAAGTCAGATTTGGAGTCTGCTACTTTCACAGTGTGGGTTCTGTCCATGAGCCAATTGGAAACCCATCTTGTGACATAGGGATTTATACCTAGTTTAGTGATCTTATCTATAATTCCAGAGTGGGGGATGAGTGGGAGATCTAGATAAGCTGTGTGAACCACCTTACCCTCATCTATGGCTTTGGTGACTGCTTCAAAGAAGTCAGTCAAGTTTAGGAGACATGATCTGTCTTTTACAAATCCGAACTGGGTAGGGTCCAGAGCTTGGAGATTACCAATGTCTTTGTTTATGAGTTCCATGATGATACATTCCATGGCCTTGCAGACCAGGCTCGTCAGGCTAATGGGGCGGTAGATCCCGGGATCCGTCATGGCTCCCCCTTTGTGGAGTGGGTTAACCATCACGGTGCACCATTCAGTGGGCACAATGTCTGAGATGAGGATATAATTGAACATGATACTTGGGTATGGTGCCAGTTCATTCTGTAGTTCATGTAAAACGCAGCCTGGGATATTGTCAGGTCCCATGGATGCTGTGTTCTTGGCTTTGGAGAGTGTGTTTTTTTACCTGTGCAGCCATGATTACAGGAACTTTGCATTCTTCTGGTATAGAGATGGGCCCTCTAGAGGGTGAGAGGGGGGTAAAGTTGGCACTGAGCCTATCTGCCAGGATGTTGGTAATATCAGTTGGTTCTGTATATTTAGTGCCATTGTGCTGTACCTCAGGGCAGATCTGAGTGTTGCCATTGAGATTCTTGACATAGCTATAGAATGCTTTGTGGTTATCTTTAGAGTCGGTGGCAATTTTGTTTTCATAACTAGCTTTGGAGGATTTTATGAGGGATCTCAGCTTCTTACTGATGTTGACCAGGGAGTTCCTCCAGTCATGGGATTTTACTCTTTTTTGCAACAGTTTCTTTCATCTGTTGTAGAGTTTGTTTATGGCAGAGGACTACCAGATTGGTTTTTATTTTGGAGGATAGCATCTTGGTTCTATTAGGGATAGCATGATCCATGCACTCGTGTAAGTGCTTATAAAGTGCATTTGTGTAGGATTCAGCAGTCATACCTCTATTGTCTGTCTGCATGGGTGTCATAAAGTTTGCCACTTCTGTCTTAAGAAGTGTGAAGTTGGCTTTGGAGATGTTTTTTACGATGGTTTCCCTAATTGGGGGTGGGGGCAGGATGTGGATGTCTAGGGTGATTAGCTTGTGGTCGGATCTGACCAACGAGGAATTGACCTCTGCTGTGGAACACCGGATACCCATGTTGGTAATGACCAGATCTAAGATATAGCTGCCCCTGGTGAGGGTGTGAATAAGTTGATCCAAGGCGTTGGAATTCATGAATTTCAGAAAACATTGAGCAAAAGAGTTGATACATGAGTAGTTTTCCCAGTTAATGGTGGGGTAGTTGAAATTGCCCATTATTATGGTGTTGGATTGTACCCTAATACTTTCCAGTGTATCAAGAAATGAGGAGTAGGAATCCTGGGGCATAGTGGGGGGTCCATAGCAAGCTACAATTTGGATTGCGGTCTTGGTTGCACTTGGATAATCTCTGATGCATTATGCTGTGCAACTAGCCTGGAGGTGTGGCTATCCTTAATGAAAATGGACACGCCTCCACCTTTAGTGCTTCGTTCTGGGTTAGGTGGCCGAAAGGTGTGGTATGAATTATAGCCTGGTAATGCAGGGGTGTTCTCTGGAGCTTTGAACCATCATCATTGGTGAATGTAGGATGCTACTCAAGGCTAGATTCATACCCTCCTGGGACACGTATTCAAAGAGCTCCATCATGTCTCTCTTCATAGTCCAGTGAGGTGTGTCTTGAGTTGTTTACACCCACATGGACTATGAACATGTTATATTGGTACTTGTGTTTTAAAGACATAAGTGCATGTATGATCTGACAGAGCCTGGCTCCAAACAGACAGCTCACTGTGATCTTCTCCTTGTTTAGCCAGGTAAGGGGAACATCATCTCCTTGTTTAGCCAGATAAGAGTAACATAAGCATATCTTACAATGGAATCCCTAATAACTCGAATGTCTGGCTGTGTGGTGTGTTGCCTTATGGGCTTGGAAGCTGGGCTAATATGATTTTCAGAGTTATGTGTTGTGTGAGGTGCTGCCTTTTTTATGTGTGTGCAGGGACACTGACAGATGCTTTTAGGAGGCCTTGGAGGTTTGGGTAGATTGCAAGCAAGTACCTCTGCATATGTGGGTCCATGTATTTGTTCCTTAGTGTTAGAAGTGACTATTTTGGATGTAATGCTGACAACATGGTTTGCATTTTTCTTGTGTGCATGTGAGACCTTTGCTTCCAATGACCTTGTGTATCTACATCTCTCACACTGTGTTTGTTCTAAAATTAAATGGCTGTCAGTGAACATGAAGCAGTTACTACACTGCGTCAAGATGCCCATATCCACCAGGCCAGAAACAGAGATGACAAAAGTGCCTATCCATTATGCCAGATCCTTAGTAGATGGGAAGAAGTAGTGGAGAGTCACTTAAAGGTCTACATGAAGAGTGTTTAGTAGTATACTATTAAATTACCTGCAGTGGTGCTGCTCTCTGTGCAAACTGGAGGCTCTTTGAGCAGCTGTGAACAGTGGGAGACTATGGAGAGCATTTCCTATACAGGATTTTAGACTGAAGAGATTTGCTTATATACAAAGCATGGGTAACTGCATTTTCACAATGTGCAGACATGAGGCTTTTATACCAGTAACAATGGAAGGATGGATGGATGCCTCCTGATCGTGCAGCAAGGTCCAGTTTCAAATAGTTTTTTCTCAGATAGCTAGTAAATGCTGGCAGTGTGATGGGAAAGAGAGAGGTAACTGGGAAAAGTTTTTTTGGAGTGCAGTAAGTTGGCAAAATATTCTGTTGTAAATATTGGTGGAATAAATGGTTGTAGCTATGGAAATTATTCTTTTGAGCTGGGACAGAGGATCTGAATTGCCTAGATGTAGTAATGGCTTGCTAAGTTAAATATTGCCGGCTGTCAAAAAAGAAATGACTAGAAAATGGAAATCAAAATTGTAACCAACTCTAATTGAAATACAGAATATTGTTAGAGATAAAAAATATATGTAGGATCTTTAGAAATGGGAAGAAACAAATTAAATAGAAATAAATGAAATTTGTGAGAACAATACTTGCAGAATAATGTTCAGGAGGAGTGAGTTTTAAGAGGAGACAAAATTAAGCAATTTATGTAATGGAATGAATGAGCTGATATCTAAAAAGAAAACGTATTAAAAATATAATGCATAAAAATTATTTTTGTATATTAATCTGTGTGTGTAACTGTCTTAGGTAATGCTTTAATAAAGGGGGTAAAAAAATAGTCAAAAGTGACTTTAAAATTATAGTTGAAATAATGATTAATACATACACATACACACTTTTATTGCCATGAGGGTGGCCGCAGTGGTGCAGCGGTTAGCATTGTTGCCTCACAGCAAGAGGTTCTCTGGTTAGATTCTCAGCTGGGGTACCTTCTGTGTGGAGTCTGCATATCCTCCTTGCAGTCACGTGGGTTTACTCCAGGTACTCCAGTTTCCTCCCACATTCCATAGACATTCACTAGGTAGATTGGACTCACTAAATTGGCCATAGGTGAGAGTGTATGCATGAGTGAGTGGTTCAAATGAACTACCTTGGCAGGGCTAGCCACCCGGCAGTGTAAACCGTGGATTGAGATGATTGTCACTGTGGAAGTGATACCCCAACCCCATGTGCAAAATGGGAAAAGGGATTGAGGATGGATGGATGGATGGATACACACACACAATTTGTTAACTGAATTTGGTCACATTAGATAATGAAGTCTTCTTTTTAATGTTTATTTATTTTTTACAAAAAAGTGGAAACTGTATCACTACTTGCCTGCATATGACAACTATCATTGCTGTAATGTAGTGCTGGATTCTAGTTATTCCTTTAAATGTATCTATAACAAATTAATCATCTGTAAATGTGCATAACGAGTTCATAATCTTCCTCTCTCACACACACACACACTGCTAATCAACTGTCACTAACTCAGGTACTTCAAATTTTGTACACCTAAGCTGTCAGTTCTCACCCAACTATCATAGTTCCTATCTTCCTATATATTGCAACATTACTATACATAGCATGTATCTGTGGGAAACCATGTAAATTACTTATGTTGCATCTATTACCCATGTAAATATGTTCATATCCTTTTTAAGTTGAGTCTGTAATGCCAAAATTCTGTCAGCTTCCTAGGTTAAATTTATTTACTGACATTTGGTAACCAGGAAAGTCTGACTGGGTCAGACACCCATTTTCAGCAGAGGCCTGACGAGAAAAGTTCCAACAGTGATTAAAAAATTTGGCAATAACAGTAAAAATATAACATCAAATTATAAACAGCACTGAAGAGCTGCATGAGGTACAAGAACTGCATTTTCTACCTCCTGCTGCATCTCATGCATCCATTCAATGTCAATAAATAAATAAATTTAATAAAAAAGGTAAGTGGTAATCCCTACCACAGAGCTTTTCTCTGTGGGTAACTCCATTAATTCAAGATGATAGACTTATGTCTCGTTCAGCAATCACAATAACGTGACTGTTCACTAAATCTAGACAAGCTACTGTGAAACGCATGCTAATACTCCTTAGCTGCTCTTTAACTCTTCATTCTTCAAATTGTTTTCAGTACCAGCATTTAAATAAATATGTATATTAATTAAATTACCTGATCAAAAAACTCGGTGGTGGTGCTGCGGTAGCGTTGTCACCTCTCAGCAAGACATTCCGTTCGATTCTCAGCTAGAGCATCTTCTGTGGAGACATGCATAAATGGGCGTACCTTCATTGAAGGTTGTGCATAAGGGCCGGCAACTCAGCACGTTAAAATCAACTGCCAATCATTAGCGGACCAGAGTTCCGCTGTGGCGACCCCTAACCGGGAAAAGCCGAAAGACACAACAACAACCTGATCAAAAAACTCGCCCCTGTACTTGCTCAACTAATATAATATTGCTAGTCACTCAAATGCAATGTTTCTCGTTAGCACCACCTTATACAAAATTCTAAAGTTTTATGTTAGTCCCCCTCCCCCATAAGAAACCCCTATTCAGTTGCACCAATACCTATTCAGGGCATTCCTCAGCACTATACATCTACAACCACCCACATCTCTCTCTCTCTCTCTCTACCAGTAGGCCTCCTTTTTCAGAAATGGAAAATGAGTTGTGATGTGTGAATTCCAAACCCACAGATATTAGCAGTGACCCTAATATGCAATAATTCAGAAAATCACTATGACAATGCTGACTGGGACATATTAATGGCTGCAGTTACACAGCCTGTATCTGTTTGCCAGTTATGCATTAAACCTACCTCCACACTTCCCACCAAATTTCATCTCATTTTCAGTCATCTAATCTCCTTTTTCTTTTGTTACCCTCCTTCTCTTCCCCAGCTCTACTCTAATCTTGCTTTTATGTACCTCTCACTTTGTTCATGTCATTCCTGTGCATAATGCTGAAATGAACTCTCTCCTATTTCACTCTTTTCTTCTTTCATTCACTCAAGTATATACATTTCTCCTTCTGTTGCATGAAATGCACTACCAGTTGTTTCTGTGTTACATAGATTTACTGTGTATATACTCACTCCCCGGGATTCACAGAGGGTTATTTTCCATGCAGGAGCAGTGTAGCCGCTCCTGCATGGAATATGGCTGCCGAGCGATCCAGGAATATACCGTTTTAACATGCATGGGTGTGCTGAAACTGTTACTGAATGGAAACCCATGCAGGTGCTACTTACCTAATTTGCTGATGAAAACCATGCAAATGAGGTGAATTAGGGATCCAGGAAGCAGGCAGGTAACCGTGCAGGAATAGTGCAAGGTGCAGAAATGTATTTGGCTAGTAGCCGAATACATTTCTGCAAAAATGTAAATGGAGCTATGACAGCTCCAATAAAAGCATGTACCCCAATCTGCAGGCATGTCAATGGCCAAATATATGACCATTGGCATAGAAAACTGTTTAATTGTTATAGAAATAAAATTTTTGTTTTTGGTCGATCTCAGCCATTTAAGGATAGGGCAGCACCGTGCAAATGGGATCGTGGGGGGGAAAAGTCAATTTTAAGGGAAATCTGCATTTTGCCATTATACTCTATGGCAAGCAGAATCAAAACAATGGCAGGGAACAGTGGTTGCTAAGGATGAAGGCTCTTGTGTAGTGCAGTAACTACGGATTAAGGCAGTGGTGTATGCTAATGAGCAGACTTGTACTGAATCACGAAATTCTTCTAAGTGTCACACTGCACCTAACCGTGTAGGTGCTGTAACACCATTGTGTAGGCAAGAGGAGCAACTAGCATGAAAAGGGTGTGTGTCATGCTTACTGTAGCCACATTTGAGCTCCATTGTAAGGGTTTGTGCTTAGATAAGCACAGCTAAGCAAGGGGGTGCAACCCAGATAGCTTAGCTGTGCTTAGCTAAATACAGAAACAGTAAACGTGTTCACATCCAAGGGAGGGCGTTTTCTTCTTAGCATTGTTAGCTAAACCTGTTTGTGCGGTGTGGCACGGGGCTTAAACAGGAAGGATATAGGAAAATAAAGGAAATAGCAGAGCAAGAGAAATGCAGTACAAATCAGTAATATGGGATTCTGTAACTCACAATGGGCTATTGAAAGCACTCAGTAATGCAGCTGGCAGGTGGCTGCATAGCTGAAAATGGGAGGAGATGTAAAAATAGAAATAAAGGGCAACAGCACAATAAAGGAGAAATGAATCAGTATGTTCTAGATGCTGACTGCAGAGAAGAGGATAATGTCAGTGGCTCTACTCAACAGAGGCACTGGGAACTAAGGTCAGGTGGCACAATGTCAGGGTAATCCTATGGGCTAGGTTTGTAAAGGCTCCAGGGCCATTAGCCAAGTAGAAACCTATGAATATGGGACTCTTGCAGCTCACAATGGTCCATACAAAGCACACAGTAATGCAGCTGGCAGATAGCTGCATAGCTGAAAATGGGAGGAGATGTAAAAAAAGAAATAAAGGGCAATAGCACAGTAAAGGAGAAATGAAGTAGAAATCACTAATATGGGACTCTTGCAGCTCACAATGGGCCATGCAAAGCACACAATAATACAGCTGGCAGGTGGCTGCATAGCTGAAAATGGGAAGAGATGCAAGTAAAAAATAAGAAAGGGCAACAGCAGAATAAAGGCAGTCATGCACAAATTACCACTAATGCCTCTAACACACAGTGGCCAAATCAAAGCCATGAGTAATATAGTTGACAGCTGGAATATATCATAGTCAGCCAATCTTAGAGGCAGCATCTGCAGCACAAAAGTATATAGTACGGAAACACCTTACAGTCTGTTTTTTCCCCACAAACTCTGCACCAATGGCATATACATGCAGGGGAATTTTAAGTGGAAAAAATGTTAGGGGCTGCCATTGGTTTGATCCATCAGTATGTTCTAGAGGCTGACGGCAGAGAAGAGGATAATGCTGACAACCCCCACAGACCAAGGAAGAGGAGAAGTGTGTTCAGACCCAGGGTAACTTACCAGGGGCTACTTGATCTGGAGATAGTAGAGCACTAGAGGGTGGACAGAGACATACTTCAGCAAATCACAGACCTGTGTGGGCCTTAACTCAGAGCTATAACTAACAGAGGGGAACCCATCCCAGTGGATACCAAGGTATGTGTAGCCTTAAGAATTCAAGCTACATGTACTTTCCAAACACCTACTGGGGACATTATGGGGGTCTCACAGTCTTAACAATAAATGAATAGAATAGTATGTTCTGTTAGCATATCTGGTAATGCTGCATGCATGCAAGGGAATGGTGTGGCCTACTGGGATAGCAGCACACAACTAACAGCTATGTGGGACACAAGGAAACGTCTGGCCAAAACTGGCCTCCACACACTATGCAGTAGTACCCAAGGTGGCAAATCCCACTGCAGTATATGTGTGGGGACAACTAACTGGTCAGTCATAGGTCACAGGCATGCATGTCAGGGTGGGGGTCCTATAACCACCCCTCACACCTACACAGCAGGCCAGCTGTAGAAAACCATAGAGAAATGTCTGGTAAAGGCAAACAAATGACAGCAATGTTTAATTAACCCCCTACAGACTCACACAGTGATAGCACAGCAGGACCCGCAGTTGCAGTAAGGCTATGAAGGGTAAGAAGTCTGAAACTCAAATGTATGCCAGTACAATCTGACCTGGGCTCTTTACTGATATGCCTCTAGTCCCCAAGACAGGGCACAATAGTATGGTAAATGGAACCAAAATGTAACGCAAATATCAGCACAGTCTGTGCAAATGTGTAGTTGACAGGTGTGCCTCTCTCCCATATACCCACACAAATGCAGTAACATGTATGTTTGCAGGGAAATAGCAGCATAGCACACAGCAGGGCTGTACCAATACACATGAAAACATGTTACCTGTCCACAATATGCAGGGGTCAATGAGCTATGTGTGTGTGTGGTTAATACTGTCTGGATCTGGCTAGCACGTTCTCCTGACAGTTGCCTCATACTGCCCTAGGTACAGTGTTGCCTTTGACAGGGCCATATACAGATAACTGCAGTGCCAAATGTTATGCATGTCACTGACACCCACTGCTCTGCCACTGACATACCTTGAAGTCACAGTGCTATGTGGAATATACTACACGTATTAATGACATCTTGAAGGATGTGTAGCAGAGGTGTCAAGGCTTTTGTGAATATAAGTGCTTTGTGGTACTGTTGCCAGTGGTCATTCACAATAATCCTTTTCTTTTTTTTGCTTTTACATATAATGGACATGCCTGCACAGCTGAATGCACTCTGTACCCACACCCATAACTCACAACCTTTGACAGCAAGATGTTTGGACAAGGGCAGAAATAAAAGTGAAACAAAGGCACAATGATAGGCATGTGTTGTAAATATCACCTTTACATACTGAGAAAGTTGGTAGGCTGAGGGGTTTGCAGTAGTGGGAATTGTCTGAAAGTTATGTATTCTGAAACAGTAATGTCTGTATTATTTTTTTAACATCACATTTCAATTATATGTAACTAACTTGCCATAAAAACACATGTTTACATAGAAAGGATGAAACCTCTAGCCAAACACCTGGACAACCTGCCAAAAAATGTACAGGTCAGAGGTATGCACACACAATGATATGATATCTCAGGTTAGAAAGATACGACACAAGCAGGAGATCCCCAGCCAGTATATCACCAGGTTGCTGGACTGTTTACACAGCCATGTGTCATTACTACACTGGCTGTAGCCACACCTCACAAATGGCCTTGTTGGGCAAGAATTTACATAGCTGCCCTCATAATATTGGTCTATGCATCATACTTCTAGTGTTCCTCTGGTAAAGCACTGTGATGATCTGAGGATCACTAGGTAATGACACAATACATTGCAGTTTCAGACTACAGATATATCAGAAAATGTCTGCTAAACAAAACAAGTACCCTGAGGAACGTCCTGTGTACTCCTGAGAGGTATGGCTATAGCACACATAACCCTGGACTGGAGTACACCTATCTCTGGAATGGAGTCCCACTCTAACTATAGAAAGTCACACTGGGCATGCTCCTAGAATCAAAGGACATGTTGGAACCCAGAATATATGACTGTATTGTGTATATATGTCCGTGCATACAGACAGCTATGTACACCTCAACTGTCCCCCCCCCCCCCACACACACACACACACATACATCAGACAGGATTACCCTCAGCTAGTTGTAGGTGGCCCATATGTGATATATCTGCATCTGTTGCGTGAGATGCACATACACATATATGGGCAACAAATAACATATGTCAAGCATACAGACACATAGATGTGGGGAACTGAGAGAAAGATAGTGATATAGAGAGAGACACAGGGGGACACAGACAGAGTGAGTCACTCACATGGATACCCTGAATGGCATACGGTGATTTCCTGCTGTGGACAGTGGCATACCAGTTGTAAACAGGTGCACATGCCAGCATAAAAGGTGAGCCCCATTGTGTAACAGTACTGTGTGTGTGTGTGTGTGTCTTCATAGGTCCAAGTATTAGGAGACTCATCCCACTCAGTACACTTCACATTGTCCTACTTCACAAGATCTGCTGCTTTTGTTCACCTTAAAAGTACAATTGGACACCGATCACCCCTATAAGCTCTGTAGCATGTGCAATAACTGTGTAACACTATAGTACAAATAACTAGCTAGTTAGGAGTTCTAATCTGAATACTGACAACTGTGTGTGTGTGTGTGTGTGTGTGTGTGTGTGTGTGTGTGTGTGTGTGTGTGTGAGAGTGAGGGAGTGTTTGCTTGCAGGTGAAACAGTGTTAGGCTATTCCCACCCACAACACTTCCTAGTGCCCCACTTTATCACTCCTGCTGATGTTATTCCCCTTTTAAGCACCTTTGGCCAGTTGTTAGCCCAGTATGCTTTGTAGCATGTGTGATAACTGTGTAACACTATAGTACAACTCATTAGCTAGACAGGGGTTCTAATCTCAGATCTGGCAAATGAGTGTGTGTGTATGTTTGTAAGAAGAAGTATTTTGATAAGTCCCCCGCCCACTGCCCTACTTTATCACTCCTGCTGATGTCATTCCCCTTATCAGCACCTTTGGCCAGTTGTCAGCCCAGTAAGCTCTGTAGCATGTGTGATAAATGCATAACACTATAGTACAAATCACTAGATAGACAGGGGTTCTAATCTCAGATCTGGCAAATGAGTGTGTGTGTATGTTGTTAAGAAGAAGTATTTTGATAAGTCCCCCACCCATTGCCCTACTTTATCACTCCTGCTGATGATATTTACTCTTATCAGCACCTTTGGCCAGTTGTCAGCCCAGTAAGCTCTGTAGCATGTATGATAACTGTGTTACACTATAGTACAAATAACTAGACAGGCAAGGGTTCTACTCTCAGATCTGGCAAATGTGTGTGTGTGTGTGTGTGTGTGTGTGCGGGTGTATAAGTGTGTGAAAGCGTGTATGTTTGTAGAAAGATGTATTTTGATAAGTTTCCCACCTACTGGCCTACATTATCAGCCATGCTGATGTCATTCCCCTTATCAGCACCTTTGGCCAGTTGTTAGCCCAGTAAGCTCTGTAGCACATGCGATAACTGTGTAACACTAAAGTACAAATAACTAGATAGGCAGGAGTTCTACTCTCAGATCTGGCAAATGTGTGTAAGTGTGTGTGAAAGTATGTTCATAGGAAGAAGAATTTTGATAAGTTTCCCACCCACTGGCCTACTTTATTAGTCATACCAATGTCAGTCCCCTTATAGCTTCATAGGTGTGTTCTGGGCTAATGGCCCTGGAGCTATTACAAGTCTAGCCCATAGAAGTGGCCTGCCATTGTGCCATCTGTTAGTTCTCAGTGCCTCCATCAAGAGCCACTGGAGTAATCCCTGGGGTGAACTTTCTATTACCTATCCACTCATCAAGATATCTCTGGAACAGGGTCATTTAGGTGATTTGCTTGACATGTATGGGAAGTCTATTTCAGGCATGTGCAGTCTCTGGGTGAGTAACCTGTCCCTCCAGCTTGTTGTGTTGATTGTGGCAAATGAGGTTGTGGTCCCTGCAGTGTGTGGTGCAGAGAGATTGGGATGTCTGTAGATGTAGCATTTGTAAAAGAGCTGGGTCAGACATGGCTTTGCAAGTCAAGCAGAGATCGCCTCTAAGTGGGTGATATGAGACAGAGAATAGTTGGAATCTTTTCAGTCTGTGTAGGACATGTGTTTAATGCCTAGGATCCTCATTGTGAAGTACTTATGTGGCCTCTCCAGATGTTGCAGGTGTCTAGTAAGGTACATGCCAAATGGGCCATTATACTTGATGATTGATCTAATGAGGGAAGAGTACACAGAGATGATGACCTCTTTCTTCCTAGATGCAAAACCCTTGGTAATGAGATGTGCCACATAAAAAGATTTCTTGATCACAGTGGCAATGTGGTGGTTAAAGGAGAAGTTACTGTCAACCTGTGTCCCCATATATCTTATAATACTCCTTATAATAATCTAAATTCCCTACGCTCCTCTAGCAAACTACGTGTTAGCATAAGTAAGTCCAATAACTTGTCAGGGGACAGCCTATTCTCCAATACTGTTGGGAAACACTGGAACCTTCTACCTACCGACTTAACACTACTACCTTCTCTGTCACTCTTTAAGCAAAAACTCAAACGTCACCTAAAATCTCTCTGGCTATGCCCCTGCACGAACCCTGATTAATCTACTACCTATCCTACTTTATCTTCTTACTGCCTATGGATATCTAATCACAATCTATATACCTCTGTATTCTAAATCTGGATATTGTAAAACTTTTATAACCACAAATATTTAAGTTAACTACAATGAACTCTAGTGTATCCTTTCATATCATATGATTATGTGACTGACATGACTTTATACTCACCTTTTTATTATTGTACTTTTTAAAAACCTTTCTTCTTTATTCTAAATACTTACTATTTTATGTGTTTTATTATTTTCTAATGTGTTTTATAATTTGATATTTCATTTCATTTTGAGCTATGCTGGAGCTTTTCTCCCCGGGCCTCTACTGAAAATGGAAATATATCCAGTTGGACTAGCCCGGTCAACAAATGTAAAATAAAATAAAAATAAATAAAATAAAATAAATAAAATAATGCCTACAGTGTTCAGTGGGCTCCCATCGATGCGGTATTTATTGGGAACTGAGTTTTTACCAAAGGGGCTGATGATGCATTTTGTGGTGTTATGCTTCAGGCCATGTTTCCACACCAGTCAATGGTCTCAGTGAGGGCTTTATGTATGATTTCTGCATCACTTGTGGAGCCAATGATGGCTCCCAGCTTGTAGTTGTTTGTGAACTTGGTCAGCTAGAATTCTTTTGTGTTGGCCTGGACTCCTGAGAATTAGATGCTGAACAGGAAAGTACCCAGGAGGGATCCCTGTGGGACTCCACTCATGACTGTTTGGAAATCTGACTTGGAGCTCGCTACTTTTACACTGTGTGTGAGCCAATTTGCAACTCCCCTAGTGATATAGGGGTTGCTACCTAGTTTGGTGGGTTCATCAATACTTTCTGACTGAAAAATGGTATTACGAGCCTTGGCCAGATTGATGTAGGCTGTATGCAGTGCCTTACTGTCACACACAGCCCTGGTGACTGACTCAAAAAGTCAAATAGGTTGAGCAGGCATGATCTCCCTTTCACAAAGCCAAACTGTGTGGGGTCCAGAGTTAGGAGATTACCTATATGTTTGTTGATCAGGTCCCTGATGATGTGCTCCATAGTTGTACATATCAGACTCATCAGACTAATGGGCTGATAAATCCCAGGGTCTGTAGTTGCTACACCTACTGTAGCAGTGTGCGATTTTGGAGGGACAAAGCCTCAGGTGAGGCTGTGACTGAACAGGGCACACACATGTGGTGCCAGGTATCTTTGTAGTTCATGTAGAACACAGCCAGGTACAATTTTGGGTCCTATGGAAGCTGTATTCTTGCCCATGGACAATGCAGGTGTAACCTGGGCGGCAGTAATCCTGGGTGCCTGGCATTCTTCTGGCATTTTGACTGTTTTCCTAGGGGGGAAAGAGGGGTAAATCTGGCACAGAATGTGTTGGCAAGAATGTTAGCATTATCTGTTTGTTCAGTATAGGAGGTAGCATTGTGCAGTAACTCAGAGCACTTCTGGGTATTGCTGTGGAGGTTCTTGATATAACTATCAAAGACTTTGTGATTATTGTCAGTGTCTGCTGTAATTCTGCCATCATAGCTAGCTTTATATGATTTCATGAGGAATCTCAAGTTGTTGTTGAGGCTAATAAGGGAGTATTGCCACTTTTGGGACTCCACCTTTTTCTGCAACAGTTTCTTCCTTCTGTTGTACAGGTTATTAATGGTAGGGGACCACCAGATTGGCCTCCAGTGTTCGGAGGAGAGTGTCATGGTTCTGTTGGTTATGGCTAGTTCCATGCATTGATGTACATATCTGTACAGTGCATTTGTATATGATTCAGCAGTCATGCAGATATTTTCCATTGGCATGGGTGCTGTGAAGTTATCCACCTCTGTTTTTAGGAGTACAAAGTCATCTTTGGAGAAGTTTTTTAAGGTGGTTACCTTTGTGGGGGGTGTGGGTGAGATGTGGAGTTCCATGGTGATTACTTTATGGTTGGATCTGACCAGGTAGGGTTTGAATACTGTTGTTAAGCAACGGTCCTTTTTGTTAGTAATCAACACAAGTCAAGGATGGTGCTTCTTCTACTGGATGTCAGAATGAGCTGGTCCAGGCCATTGAAACTAATGAATTCCAGGAAGCGTTGGGACAATATATTGCTGCTTGAGTATCTTTCCCAGTTGATGGAGGGGTAGTTGAAGTTTCCTAATATGAGGGTGTTGGGTTGGACCTTGATAGATTCCAGGGTGTTAAGGAATGTGGATTGAGAGTTTAAGGACATGGATGGGGACCTATAGCAAGCTATGACCTGGATTGCACTATTACCCAATGTCAATTGTACTTGAAGTATCTCAGATGCATTATTCTGGCATCATAGTCTGGAGGTGTGCATATCCTTTATTAATATGGAGACACCATCACCTTTGGAGTTGTGGTCCATGTTTTGGGGCTGACAGGTGTGGAATGAGTTATAACCTGGTAGTGCAGGGGTGCTGCCTACTGCTGTAAACCAGGTCTCTGTTACAGCACAAATGTCAATGTTTTCCATTTTCAGGAGTGCTTCGAGTGGCTGCATCTCGAGATTTAGATGTTTAGTGTTGAGCAGCATGACCCTCAGATTGCATATATGTATAGCAGTTATGGTGGTAATTTGATTAGGAACACCACCTAAAAAGGCACTATAGAGGTGGCAAGACACTTATCCAGTACCTGGAAACCCAGGGGTGACAGATGCAAGCCATCTCTGGCAAGCCATAGCAGTCTGTCAATCATGTCATTCCAAGCAGACAGATACTGGATCCCCTAAGAATGACAGCAGACACTTAAGCCAATTGTTGAAGTCATTCATTTGTTGTTTTTACTGTGGTATCATCCTGGGTGACAGTAGTATACTGCTCAGGGATTCTGTCATACCTGTCTGGCCCACATAATCTGCGAGCTCCACCATGTCTCTTTGCATGTAGTCCAGGTAGGTGCATCTCAGGTCATTCACACACACACATGGACAATGACAGAGTGATACTTTTAGTTGTTGTGGAGTGACCTGACTGGGTATGTTATGTGTTGGATTCTGACACCTGATAGACAGCTGACTGTTACCTTCTCCTTGTTCAACCTACTGAGTGGGACATCTGTGGGTCTCACTATTGAGTCACCTATGATTACTGTATTAGTCAAGGTGGTTAGCCTTAGGGGCTTAGGTTGAGGGGCACACTGTGTAGGTGAGATGTGTGTCCTGTGGTTTGTTCTGTGTTGTGGTGGTTGGGTGGGTGTCTGTCTTGGTGGTCTCTGCTGTTTGGGTAAATGTCTATTTAGTGCCTCTGTGAAGATGGGTGTGTGTTTTTTGTTTGTAGGTAAGAGCTGTGATAGTGGGTGTTTTGGAGGGGTATGTTTTCCATGTGGTGTGGTCCAGGTGATGACCTTCTCCTCTTGACCAGCTAGTCCAGTCTTTGCTGGAGAGTGCATATCTTCCAATTTGGTGATATAGGGGTATCTCTCACAAGTCTGAGTGTTGGGAATTTAGAGGAGACGGTTGTCTGTGTACATGAGGCAGTTGCAACAGTGCCTCAGAATGCCCAAGTGCACCAGGTTAATGGGCAAAAGCACAGAGAACTGCACTTTAATCATGTTAGGAGGGGTGGTCATAACTACTAAGTACTGGAGGTAATTCCGTGAGGAATGACTACTGCTGATGGCTGTCAGGTGTGCTAGAATAATTGATACTAAAACCTGTTGAAGTGCAAAACTATTAGGCTATTTGAAGTGCAGGAGAGAAAGAACTAGCAAGATCTAATGGAAAAACTGAAGGCAGACTTTCTGGCACCTGAAATAGTTTACCTCAGCTGTGCAGTTATCAGCACCTTTGGCCAGTTGTCAGCCCAGTAAGCTCTGTAGCACATGCAATAACTGCGTACCACTATAGTACAAATAACTAGATAGGCAGGGGTTCTAATCTCAATACTGGCAAGTAAGCGTGTGTGTTTTGGTGGGGATCATATATTGTGTGGGTTATACCATTCTGAGCTGTGTACCACCCTGTAAACTTCCCATCAACCTACTTTACTAGGCCTACTGATGTCATTCACCTTAGAAGTACCTTGGGACTAGGTGAAATCATGTAAGCTCAGTGGCGTGTCTGATAACTCTGTAACACTATAGTAGAAATAACTAGATATACAGAGGTTCTAATCTCATTAATGGCAACTGTTTGTGTGTATGCATTTTTCTGTGAATCATATACTGTGTGGGTTATACCATTTTGAGTTGTGTACCACCCTGTAAACTTCCCATCACCCTGCTTTACTAACCCTGCTAATGTCAGTCACCTTAGAAGTACCTTGGGACTAGGTGGAATCATGTAAGCTCTGTGGCATATCTGATAACTGCATAATACTATAGTAGAAATAACTAGATAGGTAGGGGTTCTAATCACAATACTGGCAACTGAGTGTGTGCTTGGGTGAAGATCATATCCTGTTTGTCTGATACCATTTTGATGTGTGTACCATTCATGTCTGTTTACCGCCTCCCAATGGCATTACTTTATATAGCATTTTAATGGCATCTGCCTCACATGTAGCATGTTAAACCATTGTGCATACCATACCAGTCCTCTGTACAGATGTCTATGGAATATCCAGATCTTTGCAACCTATATGTGGTCTGTGTCATTTAACAATACCCATGTATGTGATATTGTTTCCAAATCAGCCACAGTGAGTGTAGTGAAACACATGCCAGCATCAGGTATCATACCTGACTGAAACATCATGCTGATACAACATCTGCTACACTATCACTTGTCCAGGCTTGTAGGAGCAATGCATGACTCCACATGCTATTTCTGGTGGGTTATCTCACCATCCATGAAGGCATTCAGAACATTACGTGTTGCTAACAGGTAGTGTGTTATTTCCCATGCATATAATCTATGTGGGCCATGTCATGTGCATGTAGTACTACAGTACATCAAAGTGGAAATGTAGGTTTACTAATCTGTCTATTGCCAACTGTGTTTGTGTTACTGTGTGCACATCCCCTGTGTCAGTCCTTACTGTGTGTATGCAAAGGATATACCATTTTGTCTCCCTGTTCCACCTGGTAAACTCAGGAATACATACCACACACCTGTCATACACAGTATCATCCATGCTCTCATCAACTGCATCAGAGTTGAGTGTATGGGGAAGAAATAGCAGGGCCAACAGGTGTTGACAGGTGAATCTGTTGCAATTAATGTAATGGCTACATTTGTGAGGGACCCACTGACAGTACTGCAGTAACCTGCTCTGTATGTATGAGCCTATGGTACAACACAACACTGAGCTGACATGTCTGAAGGCTACCTGTCTGTGACAAGGGGTATGTATGCAAGGTCACACTGTGTGACAACAGTGTCCCTCACACACTGTTGCATGCATGCACACCTGGTACATGTACATATAAAGCTGTATTTTTCCTATGACACTGTCAGTATATTCCCACTCTGCCATACTCCCTCTTAGGAATGTCTGCAGGGCCACAGCCTGCAGACACACCTAGAACACAAACAGAATACATCATGTCAGACTACATTCCTTCAGTGGTACTAACAGTAATAATGCATCCTGGCTAATAAGGTACATACACCTGTATGTGTACCCATAACAGATTCAAGCAGACAGCACCTTACATAGTCTTACATAGCTACACAATACTATATTCAACCTATGCATCAGACCCATATTAGCATGTCCCTACATCGATGTTATGGATGATGGGGATGTGGCACAGGTATTATCATATCCACAGGGTGTGGTGTGGGTTTGCCAGAGGCCTAGGCAAGGCCATATGGTTCACATCATGTGCGTGTTTGGAGGCCTATCCAATAGATGGGCTGTGCAGAGGTGCTGTGTGTGTCTGGAGGTGACCTGCCTGTGATACAGATGTGTGTGTGTGTGTGTGTGTGTGTGTGTGTGTGTGTGTGTGTGTGTGTGTGTGTGTGTGTGTGTGTATGTATCCACACAGTCACACCATGTGGCTGCCCTGCCCAGGGGTATGTTGGACAGCTGTGGACCGTACATGGCAGGGTGTCCAGTTCACCATCTCTGGCCATGGACACAGGAACTGGTCCTGTGTTGCACAGACCTCACATTACCCAAATGGTAACTAGTACCACCAGGCCCAAGGCCAGATGCAGTACTGCTTCCTGATGGTGACTACTGTCTGCTGGATCTGTGGCCCTGACAGGAACGGCCAGAACCATGTGCCCATGTCCTGCTTTGGTGTGATGTGGACAGCAACCCCCCCTTCAGTAGTGCTGGTGCCACTGCCACTACAGGAGTGTGAAGGTGCACAGCCATGCAGACTCTCAGCTGTTGGTGCTGACCTACGTCAACATGGCCAATGCACATCACATCTCCCACCACACACAGACATGCCAAGGTCGAGGATTACCAAGGTCTCACCACACTGTGTATTCATATCCTCAGTATTTTGATGTGTGGTCTCAACAAGGTCATATATGTTGCCACGTAAATCAGGAAGAGTTGCATCCACCACCCTGAGTATTTGTCTGGTGTGGCATTTACTATGTGCCTGTGCATCCATGACAGGCCAAAGCATGCATCTGGTGACACCTGCTGTAGCACTTGCAACAGCGGCTTGACAAGCAGCAGTCCTCCTGCAAGCCCTCATGTCCATCTGCCTGTGTGGGACCTCACCTGCACTCTGGCTATGGTCACCACACTAGCCTGTTCCATGCCACCACCTGCCAACTGTCCATCATCTGTGGCCACTGGTGATGGTGTATGTGTGGGCATTGTCACTGTGTGTGGGGATGGTGTGGACAAGAGTGGGATGCCAACCAATGGCACAGATTCAGCCCCTGACAACCACACCTGTACCTGACTATTCCTATCATCATTGTCAGACTCTGCAGAGACAGTAACATCAGTTTCCAAGTGGGAGGGACCCCGAACCCCATTGCCACTTGTGAGTGGAAGACAACATATGTACATTAATACCTGCACTTTGAGGTTGGCTGGTACACACACGCACACATGCACGCACACACACACGCACACACACACACACACACACACACACACACACACACACACACACACACACACACACAGACACACACACACACACACACACATATACACACTATTGCAGGTGAGGTGGCACAAATCTGTTACACAGACCTCACATTACCCAAATGGTGACATGCATGACACATGACCCTCAGCATCATGCATTGCAGCCAGTTTTACTATATGTAACTAACAATATAGAGCTCTGGGATATGTTAATAGTGTTATTAGGTGATGGCCCTTCCCCAGCACAGACTGCACCCATGTACACATCATTGCTGTTCACCTGTATAGCACAGTGGCAAGTACTACAGAACATACCTCACAACTGTACAGATCCTTGCAGGATGTGTAGATGTCTAGCTCATATGTTTGCTCTGTTCCTCATAACCCCTGTGTTTGTTTGATACATAACTGGGATAATCAGAGGAGTGATGTCACTAATTAATAACATACATTTGAGTTTCATACCTCCAAACCAGCAGTAAATATATGGTCACACAATTCCTGTTACACTACCAACCTTCTAAGCTTACAGTGGATATGATAAGTGTACACAACCCTGTTAACATGCCATGTTCTTGTAATATATAAAATGAGACTGCAATAATGCATTCAAATATATTACCCACCTGTCATGTGGCATAGAACCTGTGCAATCCAATCGATAAACAAACAAATGTGTTATGTGTAAAATCTAATGAATGAAATTTGGGGTTGGGAGGTTGGCCTAATGGTTAAGGGTTTTGCCTTACAAACACAAGGTGCAGGGTTTGAGTCTCAAAAGAGATAATTGGCTAGGCTTAAAATGGCTCGCAAGGGCAGTTAGCTTAGTACTAACCTATGTACAATATGGTTGTTGCATAAGTGTGCACACCGTTAAAATGATACTTTGTTGAAGCACCTTGTAAGTGACTTACACATTCACTCTCCTCAGGAAGGTGTCTATCAGCATGGCACATCCTTACTTGGCATTATTTTGCCACTTTTCCTTTCAAAGGTCCCCAACTTTGCCAGATTGCAAGGGCAGCTCATATGCACAGACCTCGTCAGGTCACACTGAGGTTTTGCTATCGGGTTTTGGTCTAGGCTCTGGCTGGACCAATCCATACCCATGAGTGTGTTCACATGGAGCCACTCTTAGGTAGCTTTGGATGTATGCTTCGGGTTTTTGTCATATTGAAGGCTGACTCCCCTCCCCATCCTCAGTGTTCTTTCAGATGCCTGATGGATGTGGGCCAGATGTGAGTGTTATTTTGAACTGTTCAGAATTCCCACCACCATGACTACAGGCCCAGTTCCAGCTTTAGAACAGCATCCCCACAGTAGGCCAATGCCACCAGCATGATTCACCATGGGGATTGCGGTCTTCAGATGAAGAGAGGTGTTGCTTGTGTACCACATGTACCTTTTGATATTGTGGCTGTGAGGTCGATCCACAGTCTCATTACACCATAACACATTTTCACACATGCCTTTGGGAGACTTGATGTGCTGTATTGCAAGTTGTATCCACCCCTGGTTATTTTTTGGTATGGTGAAATGCTTCTATCTTCTGACCCTGCCCCATAGGCCAGACTTATGCAGAATATGGGAGATTGTTCTCACATGTAGTACACAATACCAGTACTTGCAAGAGATTCCTGCAACTTCCTCAGTGTTGCTGTATGTCTGCTGGCAGCCTCCCTGACTAGGTTTGGACATGTCATTTCATCAGTTTTGGAAGGACGTCAGGTTCTTTTCAACAGCACTGTTGTCCCATATTCAGTCCATCATTTGATGACTGTCTCTATTGTGTTCTATGGTGTATGCAATGCTGTGGTAGTGTTGTACCCTACTCCTGAGTGATACCTTTCAAATATGAGATCCCTTTGCTGCTTTGTAAGCTGTCTGCAAACCATGGCTGTTGCTGTTGCAGGCAACTGAGCAAATGTCATGAATATCCTACTTGGACAGTGGACTGTTATTTGGTGTTAACCAGAGTGCCTTTACTTGATGGCAGGTGTGTACCCAATCAGGCCGAATGCTGTCAGTAAATCACAAGCTGCTGCAATAAAATATTATTTGAAGGGTGTGCACACGTATGCATCCAGCTTATTGTAAGGTTTGTATAGTCCATATTTGGTGCCCAACATATTGGTTGGATTTACAAGTGAATTGTTCATGTTATGGGTCACATTAAAGGTTGGAAAGGGTGTGGACTGACATATTGTGGTCTCAATTTGTGTATATCACACACACCTGGCATCTTAACAGGGGTGTGTACACTGTTTATATCCACTGTATAAGAGTAATGTTTCACACATGTCCCCCCCCCCCCATTTTGCTGGTCTCTGTCCAAAAGTCTTGCACTGACAGGTTGTGAGGTATGCTACAGGAATGTTACATTCTCTTCCGATAAGCCCCTGTGGTAATCACTGTGATGCAATGCGGTTAACCCCACCACAACTGAGTATACACATGAAGCAATATAGCTAAGAGTGACAGTTGTGTGCAAGGTAAATTGCATGTCCTTCACATGCCTGGGGTATTGGCAAACCACAATAGAACAATTCCATACTCACCAGCTTCAGGCTGCTGTCCCACATGCAGACCAGAGGGACCTAGGTAGTTGTGGGAGAGGTATTGTCAGCAGACTCACATGTGGCATTGGTACAGGATGGATGCAGCATGTTTGCACATTCACAGTACAACTCCCAGTACTACACAATTTGCTGTCCTTCCCCATAGATGTGCACTTCTGTGCATTAGAAAACCCCATCCACAGCTGCAGTCTGACCTGACACATGCATGTAGATACTCTACAGATACAAGTATGTCTGCTACACTAGTCTCATAATCTTCACTGGAGCCTTACCTGCATGCTCCTTGTCCATTGCCTGGGTGCCACCCACCTCCAGCATTTGGGGGTCTGTGCCCTCATGTTGTACTGGAATGGATGCCTCAAGGTTGGCGAGGATCTACTTTGTGGGTGTCAGTGGGGGCTGCATGGCTGGGCCCCCACCTGTGGTTGTGCAGTCCCTGGCCACGGCAGCAGCCCTTTGCTGGGCATGGCATATGAGGTCAGTTGCATGATGCCGGACCTGCTCATATGTATGTGCGTGCAGGCCATCATTTACCTTGTGGACAAGGTTGCCCCACAGGGTGGTCCTCTCCTGCAGATGTTGCTGGCTCCAGCCAAACATTATTGCATGGTTCTGTAGTATGGCTTCTATGATTATGGTTGTCTCAGCCGCTGAGAATATTGCCCTTCACTGATTCAGCATTGTGCCTGGAAGACATAAACAGGGAAACACATCACAGGAACCCATACATTTGGCAACAGTATGTATAGAACCTGCACATGTACCTTGAATACCAGTAGCCACCACTCACAACCACACCATAACCCTGTAATCTATTATGACAGTATCAGCTTGCATTGCAGTCCTGGTCCTGATGTGTCATATTCCCCCCAGTGAGGGCCAGTTAAATGCATAATCCTCTATTCCTCATTCAGGTCTGTGTAGAGGGATGACATTGGCCATCTTCCATGCAGATGGGGGTAGATGCTGCCGGGGCTTGGTGTGACTACAGTGTGTAATGGAGCTGGGAGCACATGCCTGAGTTCATGTAGGATGCGGACAGGGATGTTATCATGTCCTTTAATACTTACGTGTGTTGCCTTTCAGTAGGTAATATGTACCTGCTCACTGGTGATGAGGGGAGGGGTTTGGGTGCTGTACATATCCATCTATAGTGATGCTGAGCCAGGGGGGTGATGTTTGCCTTAACCCTATCTGCAGCAGTTGGCTATAGCTATGTTGTGTGTGTATGCGGTCTGATTGACTACTATTACAGGTTGGGTTGGTTTGTTGCATCTGAGATTTCAGACATATGGGAAGATGGCCTTGTGATTGGCTTTGGTGGATGTCTCCAATTTGTAGTCATGGTTAGCCTTACAGTAATCCACCTATGACCTTATATGTTTGTTCAGACAATGGCTGACTTGATGCCAGGTTGGTGCCTGCTCCTACTTTGCCCTGTACAGCCAATATAGGGACCAAGTCTATGGTTTGTGTATGCTGCTGCCCAGCAAAGGGGATTACTCTACTTTGGTGGAGGCAGGTTTTACAAGTAAGGTATTGCTAAGTCCATACAGCTATGTAGGTGTTCATATAGCTGTTTGTAGTAGGCATGGACACAAAGTCATAACACAGTTGGACACCTTTCCAATTTCAAACTGATAATCATGCTTATTGTAGTACCCATGGCTGTGTCAGGGCAATGCAACAACCAGTAGCTGTAGAAATGTCACTCTGTTGAATGCACAGTAACTAGGATTACACACATGTACAATATGTACAGCTTCTTTAACTAACATTTTGCATCCCATGTCTGTTGTTATGAGGCTTACAGATACAGCTACTCATATTGACATGTGCACAGGCAATACCTGATATACATTTCTGTTCTATGTTAGAATAGCACACTGTATTCACACTCTTACTGCCCATTCATCCCTCTCAATATGTTAGAGCAGGACATCTGTAGGATGCCACACATACATGGGAAGAAATGGAACAAAATTAGGGACACTGTCTTAATACTGCTGTAACACACTTGAGTCATTCACTTACACAGTAGCCTTTGTGCTGACAGGTATACCCTGGAGGATGTACAACACTCATATGGCAGGAAGAGAGGAGAAAGGCTAGGAGTGTGGTAGTGAGGGTAAGAACTTTTAATGTTGGCAGTATGACTGGTATAGGGACAGAGCTAGCTGATATGATGGCCAGGGGAAGGTTGATATATTGTGTGTGCAAGAGGCCAGATGGAAGGGGAGTATGGCTAGGTGTATGGGAGACAGGTGACACTTGTGCTATCATGGTGTGGATGGGAAGAGAAAGGGGCTAAGGGTTCTCCTGAAGGAACAGTATGCCAAGAGTGTTTTGGAGGATGACATGAGTGTCTGATAGAGTGATGTTTATGAATTTGGAAACTAATGGTGTAATGATGACTGTTGTTAGTGCATATGCTATGCAAGTTGGTGTGCGGTGGATGAGAAAGAGAAATGTGAAGTCAGTGGGATAATGTTGTGATGACTGTGCCCAAGGGTGGCAGAGTGGTGATTGCAGCAGATTTCAATGGACATGTTGGTGAAGGGAAGTGATGGGTATGTATGGTGTTAAGCAAAGGAATGCAAGTGGTGAGATGGTAGTAGATTTTGCAAAAAGGATGGACATGGCTGTGGTGAATACGTACTTTAACACAAGGTACGAGCATAGGGTGACATACAAGAGTGGAGGAAGCTGCACACAGGTGAAATATATCCAATATAGGAGGGCCAGTTTGAAGGAGATTCAGAGACTGTAAAGTGGTGATAAGGGAAAGTGTATTTAGACAGCATAGGATGTTGGTCTGTAAGATGACATTGATGATAAAGAAGAGGAGTGTGAAGGCAGCACCAAGGATCAAATGGTGGGAACTGGAAAAGGGTGATTGTGAGGTGGAGTTCAGGAAAGATTTATGACAGGTACTGGGTGGCAGTGAAGATTTACCAAATATCTGGGTAAGTACAGGAGAGCTAGTAAGGGAGATGGCTAGAAAGGTGCTTGGTGTGACATGCGGATGGAGGAAGGAGTACAAGGAGACCTGGTAGTGGACTGAAGAAGTACAGGACTGTATACAGGGAAAGAGGTTGGGACAGAAGGAGTGAGATTGTGAGACAGATGAGGAAAGTAGGGAGGACTATAAGGAGACGAGGTGCATTGCAAAGAAAGAGGTGGCAACAGCTAAGGATGAGGCATATGAAGAGTTGTATAACAGGTTGGACACTAAGGAAGGATGAAGGGACTTCTACTAATTGGCTAGACAGAGGGCCTGAGCTAGGAAACATGCAGCAGATAAGGGTGATAAAGGATAATGAAGGAAACATGCTCACAAGTGAGAGGAGTGTGTTGACCAGATGGACAGAGTACTTTGAGAGACTGATGAAGAGAATGAGACAGAGAAGGTTGGATAATGTGGGTATGGTGAATCAGAAAGTACAATGGTTTACCAAGGAGGAAGTAAGGATAGCTATGAAGAGGATGAATACTGGAAAGCCTGTTGGTCCACATGACATACATGTGGAAGCCTGAAGGTGTTTAGGGAAAATGGCAGTGGTGCTTTTAACCAGATTGTTCAATGATATCTTGGAAAGTGAGAAGTTGTATGAGGAGTGGAGAGAAAGTGTTTGGGTACCATTTTAAGAATAGGGTTGATGTGCAGAGCTGTAGTAACTACAGAGGGATAACACTGATCAGTCACAGCATGAAGTTTTGGGAAATAGGAGTAGTGGCAGCTATGTTAAGCAGGGAGGTGATGAGTAGTTGTCAACAGTATGGTTTCATGTCAGGAAAGACCACTACAGATGCAATGTTTGCTCTGAGAGTGTTGATGGAGAAGTACAGAGGAGGTCATCAGTTGCTTTGTGTCTTTCTGGACTTAGAGAAAGCATATGCATATGACAGTGCCTAGAGAGGAGTTGTGGTGTTGTATGATGAAGTCATGAGTGGCAGAGATATATATAAGAGGAGTACAAGATATGTACAAGGGTGGTGTGACAGTGGTGAGGTCTGCAGTGGGAGTGATGGATGCATTTAACGTTGAGGTGGGATGACATCAGGGGTCAAATGTGAGGCCTTTCTTATTTGCAATGGTGATGGGCAGGTTGACAGACAAGATCATACAGGAGTCCCTGTTGACTATGATGTTTGCAGATGACATTGTGAACTGTATCGAGTGTAGGGAACAGATTTAGGAGAACCTGGAGTGGTGGGTATATGCTCTAGAGAGGAGAGGAATGTAGGTCAGTAGGGCTAAGACAGAATATCTGTGTGTAAATGAGAGTGAGGATAGCGGAATGTTGAGGATGCAGGGAGTAGAATTAGCAAAGGTGGATGTGTTTAAATGATTGGGATCAACACTTCAGAGTAATGACAACTGTGGAGAACAGGTGAAGACGAGAGTACAAGCAGGATAGAGAGGGTGGAGAAGAGTGTCACCAGTAATTTGTGACAGATGAGTACCAGTAAAAAGTGAAAGGGAAGGTCTACAAAAGGATTGTGAGGCCAGCTATGTTATATCGGTTGGAGACAGTGGCATTGACAAAATGTCGGGAGTCAGAGCTGGACATGGCAGAGTTGCAGATGTTAGGATTTGCACTGGGTGTGATGAGGGTGCACAGGATTAGCAATGTGTATATGAGAGGGTCAGCCCATGCTGGACAGTTTTGAGACTAAGCTGGAGAGGCAATATTACATTGGTTTGGACATGTGCTGAGGAGGAATGTTGAGTATATTGTGAAATGGATGGTAAGGATGTAGCTGCCAGGTAAGAGGGAAAGAGGAAGGCCTCAGATAAGGTTTCTGGATGTGGTGAGAGAAGACATGCAGGTGGTTGGTGTGACAGAGCAAGATGCAGAGGTCAGGCAGAAATGGCAACAGATGATCCATGTGGCGACCCCTAATGGGAACAGCCAGAGAAAAAAGAAGGAGATGTAATGTCAGTCTTGACAGATTTGCCAATGATTTGCCAGACATAACACAACTGCATGAGTAAATGACTACAAATATCAGGGATACATATGGTCAGTGTGCATAACACCGGACAGTTAAATGGCATGAGATCAGTATATCACATGCAGTTCAACACACACATCTGCAACAGTACTTTACTATGCAAATACCATGTATAGGTCTCTCACATTTCTAAGATGAACAAGTATATCATAGTTGCATTCACAAGTAAGATATGGATATGTACAACATCCCAGTAGCTGGTCTAGCATTGTCAAAGTCAATATTGTTCAACATACACTCCAGTAGAAGTCATATGTGAGCCATCCTTTCCTGAGGTGACTGAGGGGCCTGATCTATTATCTATTTCACTGTAGACACACCCAGATGCTATGGCCATTGGTTCTGATCAGCAATATATCAGTACAGCATGTCTTGTTGAGACATATATGCTAAACTACCTATTTCCCATTCTTACATACCCCCTACTGCAGTCCATTACATGCATACTTGTTTAAAATACCTGTTGTTTTTCCAAGTGTAGGTAGTTATATCCTGCTTTTTTTATAATTTTCACTGTTTTCTCTCTCTCTCTCTCCACCTCATGGATGTAGGGTGTACCTCTGTTTTTCATAGGCAGCAGCTTGCCTTTTGTCAGTAATGCTCTAGAGCAGCTGATGGTCTGTGTACCAGTTGGTGCCCCCACTTGCTAATTGCATGCAGAACAGCTGTGTTGTTATTCATAGAGCCAATGGCATGGCAACACACTCCTATAATTGAATAGTTCATGTGGGGGTTGGTCCTTTTCCTTGCCAGTGAGGGGGACTTCATGGAGGCGTGTAAACAACAGCATCACAGAGGGTATTTGGGAATACCCCTTACAACCCAAATTGTGGAGACAGGCCAACAAAATGGGGGTGAATGTTCCAGACATAGGGACAGAATGTACATATTGCTGTTATACATTTGCATTGATGCTAGTCTAACAGGATTTGTGTGGACATGGAGTTTCTGTGTGATTTTAACTCTGGCAGTGTTATGTGTTTGACATAACTCTCAACTGTAGGGCTATTTGCAGAATGGCCAAACATTTTCCTGTTATGTTTGGTCTGTTCCCTAGACAGTTGTTTTCCTTGGCAAATCAGCAGCATACTCTGGGGATTGCAGTCAGTAAATGCCAACATCCATTTGTGTTTCTGACTTCATATCCCTTAGAAAAGACATGTTACAACAAACCCTGTAACACCAACTCTTTCAGTGTATAACAGCAATATTTCAAATATGCCTCTATTTTTGGGCCTCTGTCCCCCAATTATGTCAGGCTTTGTCCAGATGTCATGCAATAAGAAGTTGGTAGGTATGGTCTATCATTATTTACTGCTGTCATTCCTGATATCATCCTAGTGATGTTGTGGAATCCCACACATGTTGTGGGGTAGGGGCCATAAATATGAGGGCAAAGGCTGGACAACATGTGGAACTCTGTACAGTCAAGAGGTTGGTGTATAGGGAACTTACTTAGATGCCCTTGTAACAAATTTTATGTGGGGGAGAGTAAGAATTGTTTTAAAATTAGGCTGTTATAACATGTGAGAAATATTACTAATAAGAAAAAAGACAGTTCTATAGCTTTACATTTTAATAACTCTCACCATGGGGACAGTAGTGGGTTACAAGGTACTGTTCTGGAAAAAAAGTCTGTTTCTCAGTTTGATTGAACAGTTATAAAAGACAATTGTTATGTAAAGAATCAATTTATATTTTTCAATTTGATACTTTATCCCCTAGGGGGTTAAATGAGGAGTGTAATTGGAGGTTGTGTATTTAAATATGTAATTAAGTGTTAATTGCTTCTTGTATTTAAGGCAAGTATTTCTTGCAATGTTTTACTCCTTGAAGGCTTTGGCCGAGACATCAGATTATATTAAATTTGTATGACTTACTGGCTGGTTGTTTTTCTGTTTCCTATCATCAGTCATTTTAGTTGTTTTGCTAAGAGATAGGTGTATGTCTGGACATTGTGTATGCCCTATCATGATTTTGTACTGTTTACTTATTAGTTGGACTGTGTAGGGGGGCAGATGTCAGTGGCATGGGTCCTTTTGTATCCAACTGTGTGTATTGCTCCATTTTTGGGTGGTCTATCAGCAGTATATGTTTGTATGGGCATTTTAAGACATGTCCCTTACCACCCCACAATTCCAGCTACACTGTGACCTGGCACAGTATATGTAGGGGTATTGTATGACTCTTACTGAGGATATATCTATCCATGCAGCCTTTATACTGTAGTACTTGGCATACTTACTGGTATGTAGCTGTGACTATGGTGCAATTGGTTGTGTGTATGTACTTTCACACTGGTATCTGTTTGTACAGTTCCATCCCTGTAGTGCATGCTGTAGCAGCTAATGCATATGTAATTCCCCAAAGCTGCTTTGGGGTAGTGATGTGTTGTCTTGACTGTATTTTGGATGGAGCTTAGTGACATGCTTTTCGGCTCAGTGTAGTTTCCCTAATGCTACATAGCTGTGCTCATAGATCACAACCCTCCAGGTGCTCACAGTATGTACAGTTGTCTGCCTCATATATTTGGCCTGGTCCCCAAGACAGGTTTGTATTGCTGACAATTCAGTGGGATGATGTGTGGAATGTCCGGCAACTGATTTCTCAGACATCTGATATTGCATTCAACATATGTTAGGACAGATGGTGTTACTGCAGCCACTTACACAGTTTATCTACCCAATTATTTCCATACCCTGCTTCCCCCCCCCCACACACTTTGTCTGGCTTAGTCCAGACTCCCTGTACTAAGGTGTTCTAAGGTATGACAGTGCTGCTTGTTATAGGAAACTTTTAACTATATATATATATATATATATATGTGTGTGTGTGTGTGTGTGTGTGTGTGTGTGTGTGTGTGTGTGTGTGTGTGTGTGTGTGTGTGTGTGTAGTTGTCATGTTCTTTTTTTATATATTCCCTTACATATATCTGTATCCCTATACATGTATGAATATACATATATATCTGTATATAATTTTATACACACACACACACACACACATATATATATATATACACACACACCTCAGTATTTATTTCTAATATATCTATATATTGTTATATATATATATATATATATATATATATATATATATATATAATATATATATATCTATATATATATATATATATATATATATATATGCATCTCCAAACATATCTCTCTCTCTCTCTCTCTCTATATATATATATATATATATATATATATATATATATGTGTGTGTGTGTGTGTGTGTGGTTTATATATATATATATATATATATATATATATATATATATATATATATATATATATTTGTAAATACCAATCATTAGTGATTCCACCGTGTCCATTCCATAAGGTAAACTGACTGTACTGCATGATATGTTTGAAAAACATCCTAAAAACCTACAGCTAAAATGGCTTAGTGGTAAATTGCTGTGACTATGGTATACAGGGTCTTGGGTTCAAGACCTGTAAGGGATGTTTATTTTGTTGCTAGGCAGAGCAGAGGCTGATAGAGTCAGACTGATTAATGTACTTTTAAGCAGTTGTAAGTGGGTTTGCATGGGTTGGCATGATGCTAAGCGATGCCAACACACGGTTAAACCAATATGTGCTTAACCCATGTAGGCTTCGCTTAATGACACTTACCAGTGTGCAAACCAATTAGCTGAGCTACCTGCTGCTTAGAATTCATGTTTGAACCATGTTTAAACATGTTAAGCATAGCTGACCATTGGTGACCATTGCTTACTTTCCATTCTTAGAAAATAGCAGAGTAATGACTTCATTTAGTAAGTGTGTATGATTTCCTTCACATAACATGCCTCTGTGTGCTGTCATTACAGTAGCAAGGCGTGTGACTATACTGTATGGGACACTTGGGTATACATGAGTGGTTTCACATGTTATATGCACTCACACTCTTCCATGTTAGACCAGCTACAGTACCCTGATTGACAAACATCATTTACCACATATTTCACTATTAAAATGGTACATTTAACATTGCTTTTCCATTTAAAATGGGATTTCCTGATGTAGTACTCAAACCATGCCCCCTGCATTCAAAGCTGGGACTCTGAGCACTGCACTATCCTGTTCTGGGGATTTGAGATATATATTTTCATGTATCTCCTATTGGATATTAATATCATATTATTATATTAACTGTAGAGTAGTGTGTTTTTGGCCATGTCATTGAGGACTGCTGTCATGTAATAATGGCATACATTACAGTTTCAGACTTCTATCCTTCAGAACATTCATGCTAATGCATAACCTGTTTTCTATCTACTTTCTGTCTGTCTTTTGTGCAGATGGAATGGCACCAGTGCTCAGGCTGTGGTAAACTACACTGCAGAATGTGTCTGAGAAGCCATGCCTGTGTCCATGTAGAATGCAGCCAGGAATGGTATTAGGCTGATGGAGACCTCTATGTGTTGCCTTTAAGAGGGCATTATAGGCCTGCTTTGTGATCATGAGGGTAGGGGTGTTGGTGCTGTACATGCACATGTGTGCCTATGGGGGGACAGCGGGATGATGTTTACATGTCACCTGTCTGCTGCCGGTCACCTATATCTTTCATGTGGGCCTTGCCCCTTTTCCTTGCCTGTGTGAGGGACATTGCAGAGGTGTGGGGGCTACAGCTTCACAGACAGTAGGTGGGAATACTACATAGCACAGGACATGTGTGGGCAGCCCAACAACATGGGGGACAAAGCTCCACAATTGGGTGCAGATTGTATATCATTAGTGCTGTTATACACATGGAGGGTTGCTAGATTGACAGGGTTCATCTGGACATGCATTTACTGAGTGACTCGACGTCTGACAGTGATATGCTCTGACATACCTCTCAACTGCCATGCTGTTCATAGACTGGCCAGACATTTGGCTGTTATATTTGGTCTGTTCCCCAGACAGTAGCTGTCCTTGGAAAATCAGTAAGAGACTCTGGGAAATGGAGTCATTAAATACTAGCATCCATTGCTATTACTGACTTCATATCCCTCAGAAAGGATATATTACAACAAACCCAGTAACACCAGCAACCGTCTCAATGTATAACAGAAATATGTCCAGTATACTCCTGTGTTTGGGCCTCTGTCCCCATATTATATTGGGTTTTGTCCAGATGTCATGCACTAAGAGGCTCACAGGTATTTAGTATAAGTATGTATATCCTTCATTCTTGCTACCATCTCAGTGATGTAGTAGATCCACAGATATGTTACAGGGAAGAGGCCATAGATATGAGTCCTGAGCCTGTACATTCTGAGATAAACCGTACATTTGAGATGTATGTGCATGTCTGGCCATTGTTAACAGACTGTCAGGACTATGTAGAAGTGTAGTGTTTACATGGTATTTGGGCTGTGTAAGGAGGGGGGTACATGTGAGTGTCATGACCCCTTTCTATCTGACTGTGCATGCTGCTCCAGTTTCTGGTTCCCTATCAGCTGTTATATGTTTGTACAGGCAGACCGTGACATGTCCCGTAACACCTCCAGATTCCCACTACACTGTGGCTTGGGGCAGTATATGTAGGGGTAATATGTGAGTGGAAATGGGATATGTGTGTTCGCACTGTCATTATAGTGCAGTGTTCAGTTTGCTTACTGGTATGTCACTGTGACTGTGGTGCAATTGTTTGTGGGTATGCACTTTCACACCAGTGTCTGTTTTCCACTGGTGTTATATCCCTGTAGTACCTATTATATTTGCAAATGCATGTGTACAGCCAAAGAGATGGATTTGGGTAGTGTTGTCAGTCTGCTTGTATTTTGGACGGTGCTTGGTAGCTTAGTGCAGTTTCCCTACTTTTGTATTATGTCCACATATTTGTAGGATGTACCATTATCTGGCCAATACCTTTGGTCTGGTCCCCATAATTATTTTGTATTCCTGTCGCATCAGTGAAATGATGTGTGGATTGGGTTCAATAACTAATGAGAAGCAATTGAGTCCCAGACTTGTGATACTTCAATCAATATATGTTAGGACTTACAGTGTCAGTACAGCAACTTTCTCAGCTTATCTACTCTCATATTTTGGATACATCTGTATTGTCATGCCTTTGTCCCCCCACTTTGGAAGGCTTGGTCCAGATTCATTGCACTAAGGAGTTCTGAGTGTACCTCTCCACTGCCAGGCTTTTTCAAAGAATATCCAGATGTTTGGCTCATGCTTTGGTTCTGTTCCACAGTTTATTTGTATTTGCCTGGTAAATCACTGGATGATCCAAGGATTTATGCCAATGAATAATGACATAACATGTCAGTTCCCATCCTCATATCCTTCAGATGTTTCTGCTGAAATGCACCTTGTTGCTGTACAAATGTTTGCTTATGACAGCAATATTTGGAAAATATATATGTGGGCCATTCCCCCCACATTGTACAACCTTTGTACAGGTTTCTTGCACTAAGAGGGTGATAGGTATGGTTCTGGGGTATGGCTGCAGTGCATGTTATATAAATACATGTATATATATATATATATATATGTTTATATATATATGTGTGTGTGTGTGTGTGTGTGTGTGTGTGTGTATGTCTACATACAACACATGAATTATTCCACAGAGCTTTTTCACTGTTGTTGCATGCCTCTATTGCTTGATAAGTTTGAAAAAGCAACAGTAATTCTTACAGCTCAGATGGTGTATTGGTACATTGCTCTGACTCTAGTGTACAGGGTCCTGGGTTCTAGACTTAGGACTGATTTTTTTCATTACTGTTAAGTAAGCCGTGGTGGTGCAGCGGTAGCATTGTCACCTCACAGCAAGAGGTTCTCCCGTTCGATTATCGGCTGGAGTGCCTTCTGTGTGGAGACTGCATGTCCTACCCATGGATGAGTGGCATTCAAAAGACATGTGTAAATGGGTGTGCCTTTGTTGAAGGTTGGGCGTCGGGCTGGCACCTCAGCACCATAAATATTGCTAATCATTAGAGGACCGGAGTTCCACTGTGGCGACCCCTAACTGGGAAAAGCCAGAAGAAGAAGAAGACTGTTAAGTGACCAGACTGCATGAAAAGTTTGAAAAAGCAACACTAATTCCCACAGCTCAGATGGTGTAGTGGTATGTTGCTGTGATTGTAGAACACAGCCTCCCAGGTTTGAGACTTAGCAGGGCTGATTATTTTGTTGCTGGGCCGAACAAGGGCTGTTGGATACAGAGTGATTAAGGCACTTTTAAGCAGTTGTAAGGAAGATTGTGCAGGTTTGCATGATGCTAAGCAATGCTACAACATGGTTAATCCATTTTATCTTCACTTAGTGGTGCTTACTCCTGCTTACCCTCTCGCTAATTTCTTTGAAAGAAAAGGAAAAGGGGTGATAAGAAAGTGGTGAAAAAAGGGGCATGCAGAAGGAAGTACAGTATGAAATGTAGCTAGGGATGAGCAGGATGGGTGTTGAAAAGGTCCATAGCTCTCCATTTTTCTACAACAACAGCTGTGAATGTCTACAGAATTTGGAAGTGAATTTGGACACTCAAACCCCTGAGAGAGGGGGGTGAGGACAAAAGTAATGTGTTGTCATGCCAATTGGACCAGATTACATGTGTCCAGTGGACATGTGTGTGAAATGGACAGCTATGCATGGGGTGTAATTTTTTTGTGGGTACAGATTACCCTTTTTTTAAGGTGAGAGTGGGATGTTGGGGAAGAATAGTAGGTACATTTGGGGAGGTACGTTGGGTAGAAAGACAGACAAAGCAGACAAGACAACAGACAGGGGCAGTATATGACACATTTGTGGGGTAAACACCTTGGATGGGGTGGGTGGTTGGTAATTTGACACACATGAGCCCCCAAATGGATACAGTGGGACTGAGGTCCTCACCCATGAGCAGTCACTACTGCACCTTCATGGCCCCGAAGTTGGCTGTGCTGGGGGCTGAACAGGAGGGGCATGCTGACCCTCAAATTCCTCCTCAACCTGGTGCAGCTGATCACCAAACTCCGATCAGAGGATGCTGTGCATCAATCCCAGGACCTGACTACTGGTGACGGTCTCCTCTCCACGACCACTCCGGGGGGGTGAGCCCTGTCCCCTGAGCCAGTTCCACCCAAAGGTGGTGCAGAACCAATGGAAGAGGAAGGCCCGGGTTGGGTTCCAGATGTGGTGAGGCCCGGTGCCATGGCCAGATAAGGCAGGACAGGTAAATCCACTGAGATCGGCCTTCCCAGACGTGCTATGATGTTCAGGTTTTAAAAAATATGTTGGTTAGTCATGAACAACACATTTCAAGATTAGTTATAACAGCATGCATGGGTGTTCCAATTGACCCCAGAAAACAGTTTTGAAACAGCTGCATAGCAAACAGAACACATGCATATTTGGAACCAGAATAGGCCTTATAACGGCATGCAAGTTACATTGAAAGCAACAGGCCACCAATTATAGTATTTGAACGAGGTTCATTAATATTCAAGCAATTCAGTATTTGTAGAACAATAAAACACAAGTCCCAACAGTAGGTTTGGAGAAAGACATACTCATTATTTATGTATATACATTATTGATGGAGATAGGGGTGGGGAAGAGAGAGAGATGGCAATTAATAACTGCATAGGCTTCTATTTTTCACAAGTATACTGATCAATACTCTACTCATTACTCTTTAGGTCTGACCTCACTTTACATGTAACTATGGCCTGAGGTTGGACAGTGGAAGTGTTGTACACAGAGTATATTATTAATGCCTTCTTACGGCTACTACAAACATTTCCTTACCTGGCAGACCTGTGGAGGAAATTTCTGTTAACAATACCTAACTTTTTCTACACATATTCACATATTCAGGGTTACATATGTGACACTGAATGAGGTGTCCTGCACTCATGCTGTGTGTGTGTGCTACTGACATACTTTGCCAGGACTTGTATCTGTCACCCTGGTTATTGGCAGTGGTGATCACTAGCACCCTGGGTATTGGCAGCAGTGACCACTAGCCATGACGTGATTGTTGAGGGACATGTATCGGAAAAAAGATCTTGCTGTATGTACTTATATTGCTGTCATTTGCAGCCTTGGGGTTGGACAGTGGAAGTGTTGTACACAGTATATTAGTAAAGCCTTCCTACAGATACTACAAACATTTCATTACCTGGCAGACCTGTGGAGGAAATTTCTGTTAACAATACTTGATGTTTTCTACACATATTCACATATTCAGTGTTACATATGTGACACTGAATGGGGTGTTCTGCGCTCATGCTGTGTGGGTGTGCTACTGACATACTCTTCCAGGATTAATATCTGTCACCCTGGTTATTGGTAGTGGTGACCACTAGCCGTGACAGTGTGACAGTTGAGGGACATGTATCGGAAAAAAGCACTTGCTGTATGTACTTATCTTGCTGTCATTTGCAGCCTTGGGGTTGGACAGTGGAAGTGTTGTACACAATATATTAGTAAAGCCTTCCTACAGATACTACTAACATTTCATTACCTGGCAGACCTGTGGAGGAAATTTCTGTTAACAGTACCAGACAATTTCTACACGTTCACATATTCTTGTGTGACAATATGCATTCTGCTTATTACCACTACTGGGAATTGAACCATTTCTATTTGTGTTAAAAAGGTACATCACACTCGTGTTTCATCACAATGAGCTATTGAGGAATTACTATTCTTGCTTGACTTTTTACTCCCTACTACTCTTTGGTTTGCACAATCTGACCTTGTAGTTCTGACATTCATGCATGTACTGTGTATTCATACTTTGACATATTACAATCTGGAAAACAATGGTTAACACAAAGCACTGCTGCAGGTGATAAAAGACTAGATTTTACAGCTTACTATTCAGGGTTCAGATCTTGGTGCATGGCACATTTCATGTAGTTGTTCACCTGTTTTACAGCTCTACAATCTTTGTAAGATGAGCCTCACTTTATTCTTGCTGTCAGAGCCATGGTTTCTGTGCAGAACCTGTACACATTTATATTCCTACCACAACATAACAAAGTAAACACAGCAGTCTGGGGTTTTTACTTTTATTGAAAGTTATGGAGACCTTTATTGTTAAATATCCTGTACTTCACTATTAATCTGCTAATGATCATTTATTAATTACACACAGTAACACTTTACCTACTGGTAGTTGACATTCTACTCCTTTCTATTTATTTGCTCTGAATACTGCTAGATTTGTACTCACCAGCCTCCTGGCACAGCCTTAGCAGCCTGTTTGCATGTGCGCCCTCTCATCTGGAGTTGTACAGGAGATAAAGCAACATTTATGCATACCTATCAATCACATACTCAGCCTGGACTTTGGGGAACAATAAGTCATACTGATACTTACACACTTCTGGGACATTCAGCACCCATGGGTCTTGGGTCCACTGGTCCACGAGCTCCCTGTTCCTATGCTTGAGGTCAACATGATGGTACTGGACCTGTTCACCAGTTCGAGGGATGCCAATAGCACTGGTGAGATCATGTGCAAGACAGTCCCAGGCCTCCGCTTTGTATTGTGAGCCCTGGTACTGGTCCGGCAATAGTCTCCCTTCATGGTCTTTCACAAGGAGTCTAACCATGACCCTGGACTCCTGAATGCCCCAACGCTGCACCAAAAGTGCGTACCCTCACCAACACCAGCCATAGTGCCTACAATGATCAGCTACAACTGGTTATGGATGTATTCCCACCTGCGAGGTTTAAATAGGGCTGAATTCCCACACTTTGCCATGATTGAATGATTTTGAACATGCTGAGCTAAGCTAAGTGATGGGCAAACCCACTTAGCTAAGGTTGGCAGTGCTTAAAAGGGTAGATGCTGAGCACTGCTTAGCAATGTGCAAATCTGCTTAGCTGGGCTACTTATTGCTTAGCATTTACATTTAAGCAATGCTTATACCAGGTTAGCATAGCTGAACACTACTTACTATTGCTCACATTTCATTTTATTAAGTATCAGGATTGTGGGATTGATTCCTCATTACTGACATGTTATAATTTTATGTTTAGCTTCCATGACATCCCCCTATGTGCTTTCATTAAATTATATTCTTCTGTGACTATACTGTATGGGACACTTGTGTTTATAGGGAGGTTTCACATCTTTTCTAGACTATCTCAGTTTTGGACCTGCTACACTACCCTGGTTGACAAAAAACAGTTGCTACATAATTTAAGTTTACAAATATAATTTTAACACTACTTTCCCATAGAAAAATAAGTTGCCTGTCTTGGTATTTGAACCATGAATGCCTGCCTGTACTGCTGGGATTCTAACCACTACACTATCTCGGCATGGAAATTTTGCCTGTATATTTGCATTTATCTCCTAGGGGATGTTTAAGCTATGCTGAGCAGACAGCTATAACACGCACACCGGCTTAGCTATGCTTAAACATTCCTTAGGCTTGAAAAAAAAAAGTTTATATTATTTTTATATTATTATGTTATATAAGTGAGTCTTCTGTTGTTCTGACAACTCATTGAGGACTGCAGTTGTGAAATAATGGCATTTATTTGGCTTTCAGGCTTCTATCCTTCAGGGACTCCTGCTAATACATATCCTATTATCTATCAACTTTCTAAGTGTGTTAGGGCAATTTTTCAGCCGTGTCCCTAATTTATTATTTATTCCCCTCATCATTTGTGCCTTTGTCAACATGCACTACTGTAGGGGAATATTGGCATACATTTGCTTACAGACTTCTTCCCTTCCGTAATTCATGCTAATGCATGACCTGTTCTCTATCAACTTTCTATGTTTGTGAGGGCTATATGTGTGTTTTGTCACTTTTGGGGGATTTATCCCTGTTATGTGTGTATTTGCATACATTTTCTGGTTTAGCAGGTTGCAGAAGTGTTGTACGACACTTTAGCAATGCAGGGGGTGCGTCACAGAACCTGTAACACACCCCCTGCATTGCTTTCCTGTTGCCGATTTTATTTGTGTCTGTGGACACTGAAATGATCATATTTTCATTTCAGTGTCCTCAGACACTGAAATACTAGCATAATATTAGAGTAAAGCTCTAACATTATGCAAGTTCAGCTTAGAAAGTGCTGTACAGCACTTTCTGAGTGCAGGGGGTGTGTTTAGTGTACGTGCACTATTTGGACACACACCCCTGCATTCGTTCACAGTTTGTGTCTGTATAGGAAGTACAGCAGTGCATCTTCATGAATATTCAAGGTGCGCTGCTGTTCTAAATGGACACAAACCACTCCGTGCAAGAATAGTCTTATTCTTACATGGAGTTTGTTGAATCCAGAGGACTGTCTTTATAACTGGGTGTGTAGTTGACCATAAGCAACACAGAGGAATATGAACAGGTAGCTGATCATAACCTGCTAATTACAAGTTTAAGACACAGGTACCACAAAATGTTGAGAACATATAAAGGGTTGTAATCAGCTTTTCCATGTAGTCTGGAGCTCCAAAAGTACAACAAATAGTGATTCCAGTGCCAAGGAAAGTTAAAATTACAGATTTATTGTTTTAAATAAAACATTGAGTGCTTTCATCCATACACAAGGACTTCTTCAGAACATTTAACTAGAACAAATTCCCTTCTTATATAATGCACTAAATACGTGGTTAATTAACAAATTAGAAAACTGTTCCAGGGTTAAAGAAACAGACACTTTACAAAATTAAGACTTCAGTGTAAATCCACTTAGGTGAATAAATAACGTGGACCAGCTTGTGTTTGCTTAGTCTATTTGAGGTCATGTGGTAGAACACCATTGTTGTGGTTATTATCAGCTTTATCTACTCCCTGAACTACTAGTTACAGGGGAAAAAGCCATAAATCATTTTGCGAGTGCTGTCAGTAAAACAGTGTAACAGAGTTTCTTATGTTTCAGCATTGAAACAGCTTACACTCATATTGCCCTGCCTCTCAACTGTCCAGATTTTGCCTCATATGTTAGATCTGTTCCTCATAAAACCCATGATTTTCTGACAAATCACTGCGAACTGAAGTCATTAAATAAGGACATGCATTTTTGTTTCAGATTTGTATCCTTCAGACAATGCAGGCTAACATTTTGTTTCAGATTTAGTATCCTTCAGAAAATGCAGGCTGGCACAAATCCTGTTATTCTAGCAAATTTCTAAGTTTATAAGAGCAAGTCAAGGACATATTACCAACACAGAGAGTGGACAGAAACACCTCCATTTTTTATTCTACCACTGTTGTTTTCTGGTCATTTCTTTCAAACTGGCCTGACTAGTGCAAGACACAGGTTTAGCAAGTTAAGTTTTACTGATTTGTCTTTTTCAAGATATTGGAGTGTAATCACTGCACTACATGTGCTACAATATTGCATTCTTACTTCATTATTTCTGTTATACTTCTGCATACATTTATGCTTGTATCACTGTTTATATACATATGATCCATAGACAACTCCTTTATAATAAAGCTGCTTGTTATTTACCTGTCTAGGGGATTTTGGAATTTCTCACATCCACACTACATTCCGAATAGATGTCTTTTTTATGAACATGCCTTTTTGTGCAGCAACAACAGTAATTAATATGTTTGTGACAAAAAGAGATACTGCCAGCCCAGCTAGCTTGAATTTTGTAAATAAGTATATGTCATTGGTGAATATCGACATGAGTTATATAAGATGCTTGTGTTGCAACTGTATTAGAACTGTATGTCATGTGTATATTAAACTGGTTCATACAGACATGTTGAAAACATATTTTATAAAGTGTTTATGTTTGAAATGCATCCACAGTGTGCCCTGCTGGAAGAGAACAAAAATGTACATGCACTATTGTAACTGTTTAAATCTATATATTTTAACAGTGGAGAATGGGATCTAGGAGGTTAGCCTCAGTCTAGTAAATTTTAGAAAAAAAACTGAAATTAAATTGCTTTATGGCTAGGCCATAAAAGATGGTCCTCAGGTTTCAATAAAGCTTACACGGAGATAAACTCCATGTAAGACTAGTGGCATGGCTCGAACACGGAGTTCGGAACCGGTGCGTGCCAGTAAACAAGGCTGGGGGAGTGCATAAGCCTCCCAGCACTATTCCAACATGGACACCATGGAATAAGCCTAATCACCTCATTTGCTGGTGAAAACCATGCAAATGAGGTGAATTAGCGATTCAACAAGCAGACAGGCATCCATGTTGGAATCGTGTCCACTGCAGAAATGTATTCAGTTACTAACCATATACATTTCTGCAAAAATCAAAACGGAACATGTCAGCTCAAAGTAAAGCATGCATTATGTGTATTAGGCATGCCAATGGCCAAAAATATGACCATTGGCATGCAAATGTGTTTCAAAATTATAAAAATCTAAATTTTCTGGGACGATTTCAGTCATTTAAGCAGAGTGCAAATAAGATTGTGAGAAAATTAAAAAAAATGTAAAAAGATAATTTTATGTAAAAGATGAATTTCTTCATTATAAGGGGCAGCAGGCAGGCTCATAACAATAACAGTTAACAGTGGTAGCTAAGGAGATAGGCTCTGGTGTAGTGGTGTAACTAGGGTCTAAGGCAGTGGGGTATGCAAATGAACTAAATATATTGAATAGCAAAATGGGAGACTGTGTCTGTGTTCACCTTACCGTGTAGGAGCTATAATGCGGTGGTGTAAGCAGGAGAAGCAGCTGACATGAAAAGGGTGTGTGTCATGCTTGGTGTAAGCACATTAAAGCTCTGCTGCTCCTATTTGTGCTCAGCTAAGCATAGCTAAGCAAGGGGATGTGTCTGAGACTGCTTAACTCCTTCAAGAACTGATGAACATGTTCATGTCCGGGGAGGGTCTTTTATGCTCAGCAATGTTTACACTAGCTAAAACAGTTTGCGTGGGGCTTAAGCACAATGGAAATAAAAAAAAGGAAATAGCAGAATAAAAGTAATGAACTACAAATCACTAATACGGATGCTGCCACTCACAGTGGCCCATTCAAACCCCTCAATAATATAGCTGGCAGGTGGAAGGTATCATAGGCAGCCAATCACGGGTCTATATTATGTTACCGCACACTGACAAGAACGAACAATAAATAATCGACCCCATGTAAGCGAAAGCTTACAATGTCAAAACCTCAGAACACCCCCCCCCACACCCCCCTACTTCAACATACCAACTCTGAGATTGCACTACAGTGACGAAAATGACAAAGTAATGAAAGTGGACAAGCAAATTCTTTCCCAGGGAAAGAATTTACTGAAAAGCTGCTTCACTATTTTGCCTTTTCATGCTTTTCAGTTCGATGAAGACGCATTCGACAAACTGCATCTGTGACATCGTAATAGGGAACCGCCAATCACACAGGCAGGATCTGCAGCACACCAGTATAAAGTTTGCAAACACCTTTCAGTCTGGTTTTTCCCGCAAACTCTGCACCATTGGTGTACAGACTTGGGAATTTTGACTAACAAAATGTTAGGGGATGCTGCTGCTTTGCTACATCTGTACATGCTACATGGTGGTGATAAGGATGATGCTGGCAATCATCCCAGACTGAGGAGGAGAAGAGTGTTCAGACCCAGGGTAACCTTTCAGGGGCTACATGAGCTGGAGATAGTGGAGATGCTACAGAGTGGACAGGGACATACTACAGCAACTCATCGAGCTGTGCCAGCCTCATCTCAGACTCAAAACCAACAGGGGAGACCCCATTCCAGTTGAAACAAAGGTATGTGTAGCCTTAAGAATACTAGCTACAGGTACTTTCCAAAGACCTACTGGCAACATCATGGGGATCTCACAGGCATTTGCATCCAGGGTACTCCACCAGTTCCTGGATGCCATGCGAACACATGCTGATGAGCATATTTATTTCCCCAGCACCCCTGAGGAGAGGACCAGCAATATGCATCTCTTCCACCATGTAGCAGACTACCCAGAGGTACTGGGTATTATAGACTGCACGCATATCCACATCGACACCACCCGCTGAAGAGGGTAGAGTCTGTCAACTACAAGGGCTATCACTCCATCAACTGTCCCTGTAGGAGTGGTTACTGCCTAGAAACTGTAGTTTTCTTGGCCTTTTTGGGTCAATTCCAAACTCCTTGATCTCTCTCTTTTAAAACCCTGCAGCTGCGTGGTTTTGGCATCTTTCCAGGCTTGATAGTTGTTGTTGAAGCACCTACCAAGAGGAGAAAATGCTGAGAGAAGAAATGAGCCACTTTTGAGATTTTAAGTATTTTCTTCTGATCTATTTCTTAGAAAAACTGCATTGCCGCCTACTTTTCAGCATTTTCTTGCTTGCAAAAGTTGATATCTGTGTTAGAAACAGTATTTAGAACATACCTAGAGCCTGTTTATTGCATTTTTTGTGTTGCACTTAATTTAAAATTGTTTTTTCTAAAAATTGCATTTTACCTGCCTCTGACCTAGCACACACATGTTGGGGTCATTTATTGCACTGTTCTGACTAGTTTGCTACTTGTGTGTCTTTGCTATCTATAAAGAAAACAAAAAAATCTTGCTATTTTCCCACTTTCTATAATTTAAAAAAAAGTTCAGTTACAGAGTTGCTGTTCTGAACTGTTTGTAAGTTTCTTGGAGGCCAGTGCTTACTTGGGCTAAAGGGAAGTCTCTGTGTTCACCAGTGGCAGTGGTGAACACTAAGCAGCCTGCCTGTCCCTGTAGGAGTGGTTACTGCCTAGAAACTGTAGTTTTATTGGCTATTTTGGGTCAATTCCAAACTCCTTGATCTCTCTCTCTCTTAAAACCCTGCAACTCTCTTTTTGTGCAGTCTTGCGCACAGAGCAGCGTCGGGCAGCGCCACTTAAACAGGTTTAAACTATTCCCGGCTCCACAAAGTCTGCTCTTCACTTTTTCCCTTAGAACTCTTCTAAATCTCAAAGTAAGCACTCTATTTTCATTCTAAAGCCCTGCACTTGCTCATATAAGTAATCTCATAGGTAAACACTAATAAACTTAAGCACTACACCCTCTTATACTCCTTTTAAGTACTTTCTCCCTATTGGCTCTTTCTGATCAGTCAGTAAGTAGTTCCCTATATTATTCAGGCATGTCCAAAGGTCAGTTTCGGGTTTACTCTACAATCCAGCTGGTGAATCTGGGAATCTTGAGGAAATGTTACAACTGCCTGATGTATACAGACCACCTTCTCCTCCTCCCAACAAGCTCAAATATTTGTGAGAGATGCAACTATATAGCCAAACTGGAGGCTGAGCTCTCTCAACCCAGTACTGGCACAGCCAGTCAGGAGGAGAAGGTAACCACACACACCACAAATCCAGTCTCACATAGACCTATCGCATCAGCAAACCAAACACATAAACACACAAAAACATACTCAGAGGCTCTAAATAAAAATCTGCCTAAGCAGCAGAGACCTCCAAAGCAGACATCCAAGCAACCGCTACCACGGAACAATACCCACGTAGCACATAGCTCACAAAGTCAGTGTGCCACACAGTCACAGCCCTTAAGGCTAAACAACACACCTAATACACTTGTAATAGGTGACTCTATTGTCAGACACACTGATGTCCCACTCACCAGACTGAACAAGGAAAAGGTCACTGTAAGCTGCCTGTCAGGTGCCAGGGTCCGCCACATAACACAAGCACTCAGGTCACTCCAAAGCAAGTACAAATATGACTCCGTCATTGTCCATGCTGGTGTGAATGACCTGAGATGTACCTCCCTGGACTACATGAAAAGAGACATAGAGGAGCTCTCTGATCATGTAGCCCAGGCCGGTATGACCCTGACCTTGAGTAGCATCTTGCCCTCACCAAGAATGATGCCACAGTATAAAGACAAAATGATCAATTTTAACAATTGGCTAAAGTATTGGTGTCATTCAAAGGGGATCCAGTGTCTGTCAGCCTGGAATGACATGCTCGACAAGCCACGTTGCTTCGCTAGGGACGGCTTGCACCTGTCACCCCTGGGTTTTTGAATACTGGCAAAGGCTCTTGCCTCCCCCATAGTGCCTTTTTTAGGCAAGGCTCAAAAGAGAAACCCACCTCCATAGACAAAACAAAGAAAAAAAAACTAAGGGTAATGCTGCTCAACGCCAGAAGTCTAAACCTCAAGATGCACGCACTCGAGACTCTCCTCAGTATGGAGAATATTGATATCTGTGCAGTAACAGAAACCTGGTTCAAGGCTCCCAAGAGCACCTCAGCACTAACAGGTTATACATCATACCATGCTTTTTGGCCCCAAAACTCGGACCGAACCACAAAAGGAGGGGGAGTATCCATATTTATCAAAGATACCCACACCTCCAGGTTAGTGGCACTGCACGAAGCATCGGAGACCATCCATGTGCAACTAACAGTGGGCAAAACTGCCTTTCAGTTTGTAGCCTGCTACAGACCACCCTCCCAAACACAGGAACCCCACTCGGCTTTCCTGAGAACACTGGAGAAATGAAGGTCTCTCCAAACACCATTATATTGGGTGACTTCAACTACCCAAACATTGACTGGGAAAACTACTCAAGCCCAAACACCCTCTCCCAATGGTTCCTACAATTTATAAACTCAAATGCTATGGAACAACTGGTCACCACTCTCACAAGAGGGGGAAAACATATTGGATCTGGTCATCACCAACATAGGGTCTCTATGTTCCACACCAGAGGTATACCCTCATTGGTAAGATCAGACCATAAACTAATCTCACTGGACATCCATATTCCTTCCCCACCCCCAGCCAAGGAAACCACGGTGAAGAACTTCTCAAAAGCAAACTTCACACTTCTCAAAACCGAGGTGAAATCCTTCAAAGCCCCTGGGCCAGTGGAAAATATGGCCCAAAATGCAGAATCCTTTACAAAAGCATTCTATGGACACCTACAGGAATGCATGGAGCATGCTATCCCAAATAAAACCAAGACTCACTCCTCCAAAGGTAGGAGACCTGTCTGGTGAACACCGGCCATAAATAAGCTATACAACAGAAGGAGAAAGCTACTACATGATAGAGCAAAATCCCAAAAAGGGAAGGCGTCGCTGATCAGTACTAGCAAGAAACTACAATCCCTCATAAAATCATCTAAGGACAGCTTCGAAAGAAAAATTGCACAAGACACTAAAGATAATCACAAGGCCTTCTTTAGTTATGTCAGGAACCTGGGAGGCAACTCCCAGATATGCTCTGAGTTATTGCAAAATGACAAAAAATACACTTAACCCAGAGACATTGCCAACATCCTGGCAGAAAGGTTCAGTGCAAACTTCTCCCCCCCTTCCGCCCAAAAGAGCAAATGTCTATCCCAACAGAGTGTAGCCTTCCTGAGATCACAGATGCACAGGTGAGAGCTGCCCTCTCCAAAGCAAAAAACACAGCATCAATGGGATCAGACGGTGTCCTGGGCTGCATCTTACATGAGCTCCAAGAAGAACTAAACCCTCATATAAAGTCACTGTTCAATCTCAGCCTTACTACAGGATATGTACCCAAGGAATGGCGTACAGCAACAGTGGTCCTTCTCCACAAAGGTGGTGCCACAACGGATCCCGGAAACTATCGCCCTATAAGCCTGACTAGCCTGGTCTGCAAAGCTATGGAGCGTATCATCATGGAAATCATAAACAAAGACATTGGGAACCTTCAGACACTGGATCCTACCCAATTCGGCTTTGTTAAGGGCAGATCTTGCCTCTTGAACCTGGTCAACTTCTTTGAAACAGTTACCAAAGCCATAGATGAAGGGAAGGTAGTCCACACAGCCTACCTGGACCTCGCAAAAGCCTTCAACAAAATACCCCACTCGGGCATCATAAATAAGCTCACCAGCTTAAATATCAACCCCTGTGTCACAAGATGGGCTGCAAACTGGCTCACGGATAGAACCCACATGGTCAGAATAGCAGGTGCCATGTCAGACTCTAAACCAGTTACAAGTGGCATCCCACAAGGCTCAGTCCTGGGACCTCTCTTGTTCGGTATATATTTCTCCGAGGTACAGGCTAACACGGGTGGACTATGGCTGACCAAGTTCACAGATGACAGCAAATTGGGTGCCATAATCGACTCTCCGGCTGACACAAGCATCCTCCAAAAGGGTCTCACAGAGATGGATAACTGGTGCCAGAGCCATGGCCTAAAGCTAAATGCCAAAAAGTGCATAGTCATCCCCTTTGGGAAAAACAAAGTGCCCACAAATTACCACATAGGTGGTAATCCATTAAGTACGGAAGAAGTAATTAGGGACTTGGGAACCCAAGTAGATGGCAATCTCTCCTTTGACAATCACGTTGCCAGTAGATAGCAATCTCTCCTTTGACAATCACGTTGCCAAAGTGGTTAGAAAGACCTTCTATATAGCCCACCTTATCACGAAAGGGTTCGCATCTAGATCAAGAGGGGTCATTGTGCCCCTCTACTCATCACTTATCAGGCCCATAATTGAATACAATGCCCCATTTGGGATGTACCTTACCCAACACCTGCAGCAACTTGAAAGACCCCAAAAGTATCTCACCAAGAGGATCAAGGGACTCAAACAGATGCCGTATGCAGTTCGGCTAAAAAAACTCCAGCTCTACTCAGTTGCGTACCGCCTACTCAGAGGCAATCTGTGTCTGACGTATAAAGCCATGTCCAACCTAGAATTAATGGACATGCTCCACCTCAGGAAATCCAAATCCCTTAGAGCTACATGCTCCAGGGACTTGAAACTCAGCACAGAAATAAATAGGACATGCTGGAGGGACAGATTCATATCCCAGAGGCTCCCCTCACTCTGGAACAAAATCACAATCCATGTTCGGCAGAGCCCCTCACTGACCCTCTTCAAGAGAAATCTTGATGATTGGATGGGAGATTGTAAGTTTACCCCTGGGATCTCTTCTGTGTCCCTGCTGGACAGAAGTACAGTAAACTAACCATAAAAGGGCTACCTTCTGTGACCTACTATACAGAGGCACAGTCAACTAATCTAAAAGGGTGGCGAAAGCCAAACACACTCTGGCTAGGCTTAAAAATGCCATAGGGCAGATAGCCTAGTTCCAACCTATGAACTCCCAGGTTGTGTGCAATGCCTAGGGCATCATCATGAATGTGTGTGCTGGCAGTTCTGGTAGTTTTCACGACTCCCACATCTGTCATGCTTCACAGCTGTACCAGGCATTTGCCAGGGGGACATCCTGTATGGCCATCTAGTGGGGGATGCTGGATATGCACTGGAGCCATGGATAATGACACCCATCAGAAATGCACACACACACACAAATACACACACACACACACACACACACACACACACACACACACACACACACACACACACACACACACACACACACACACACTGAAGAACGCCATAATGAGGCACACACACAAACCAGGAACATTGTAGAGCATGTGTTTGGGATGCTCAAGTCATAGTTCTGCTGCTTTGACATATCTGGTAGAGCCCTGCAGTACTCTCCAGCCACATGTACACACATGTCCATAGTATGTACCATGCTACACAATATGATCCTGTGGAAACAGTTGTGGCAGGAACATCACAAGGAAGGGCCACACAGTCCCCCACCATTACCAAGGTCCCCACAGGCACAGGGGAACTTGGAGGAGTAACTCCCTGAGCCTGCTCTTGTAGGCAGATGGAGGCATGCCCAGTATCCCCAGGCCTTAGCAAACAGGCAGTGCATAGCACATACACACACACACACACACACACACACACACACACACACACACACACACACACACACACACACACACACACTGACACTATAGGGATCCAGGGACTGACGCCTCTCTCTGACTTGCACACACAGTAAAATAGATGCCACACACATCACACTACCTGTACCTTACCATGTATAGGCTGTGTACTGTGTGCATCCGACAGAGTCAGCCCTCAAGCACTGTTATCACAACTGCCACAGGCAAAAGATAAGTCAGTCTTTAACAATAAATGAATGGAGTAGTATGTTGTGGTAGCATAGCTGTGGTATCACTGCATGCATGCAAGGGAATGGGGTGACCTACTGGGATAACAGCAGACAACCAACAGCTATGTGGGACAACAGGAAATGTCCACCCAATACTGGCTTCCCCAGAGTATGCAGTAGTCCCCTAGGTGACAAATCTCACTGCAGTATATGAGAGGGGGATAACTGGGTGGTCATAGGTCACATGCATGGATGCCAATGTGGGGGTCCCATATTCACCCCTCAGCCTTACCCAGCAAGTCAGGTGTAGAAAACCATAAGGAAATGTCTGGCAAAGGCCCAAAAATGGGGGCAATGATGAAATATTCTCCTACACACTTACACAGTGATATCACAGTAGGTCTTGCAGTTGCATTAAGGCTATGAAGGATAAGAAGTCTGAAACCCAAATGTCTGCCATGGCAATCTAACCTGTGGTCTTTAGTGATATGCCTGTATTCTCCAAGACAGGCACAGTACTATGCTAAATGGAACCAAAATTTAAAGCCAACATCAGCACAATCTGTGCAAATGTGTACAGTTGACAGGTGTGCCCTTGCCCCAACACACCCATGTTCCCATAGAAATGCAGTAACGTTAATGTTTATAAGGTATTAGCAGCAGGCCACACTTTCCTAGGGCTGTCTCAATCAACTTGATAACTTGTTGCATGTCCACAATATGCAGGGGTCAATGAACTATGTATATGTCTTGTTAATACTTTCAGGATGTGGCCAGCACTTAATCCTGGCTGTCGTGTCTTAGTGACCTAGGTACAGTACTATAGTTGACGGGGTCCATATTCCAAGAACTGTAGTGCCAATCATTTTGCATGTCAACTATACTTACGGTAGGAGTTGTACACACTGTCCAGACATCAATATCTGTTACTGCAGGAAAGCTGGACAGGTCAGGGGCAGGGGGGCCACATAGATGGACAGTACACAGCTCGGAGTAACCTACACAGTGCCTAGCATACTTCTCAACTGTACAGACTTTTGCAGAATGTCCAGAGGCTTGCATCATATTTTTTGTCTATTTATCATGAAATTGTGGTTTTATGGCAAATCACGAAAGACTAAAGTCAGAAAATAATGATAGATTGTGGTTTCAGACTTCATACCCTTTAGAAAAATGCATGCTAATGCAAAACCTGTTGTTGTATCACCTTTCTAGGTTTGTAAGGTCAATAGTTAACAATGGTCCCTATATTTAGGCCTTTGTTCCCCAATTACTTATGGCTTTGTCTAGATGTCTGGCTCTAAGAAGTTGAGAGGTATGGTGCCTAGTAGGACAGCAGGGACCCGAAGGTCAGTGTACTGCCAGTTTATAAAAGGCTGCCACCTTACTGTGTCAGCACTGACAACATGTCACTGGCCAACATCCATACCCTTGGAATGACAGGTTGTCTCAGAAGGAGCAGAAATATGCCTTGTATATCTGTTCTGTTTATCCTAACATTACATTCGCCTGACAACTATTTGGAAAACAAGAAAGGGTCATGTCAAAACATCAATGGCAGACAGTGGAGAAGCAGACGTCATACCCATAAGAGAAAGCAAGCAAATACAAACTGGTCTCCCAACTATCTATGTTTGGCAGAACAGTATTAACACCCTGTCCTCATGTGTGGGCCTTTATCTGACTGTCATATATGGGTCTGTCCTGATGTCAGTCTGAGACGGTTTGACAGCTAGGCCAACATGTAGGCTCATAATAACATAGTAAAACAAACCGAGGACCACAGCAGATGTAGTGGTGCAATGATGGACAACCTGCTAAATAGATACACTCAGAGGTGGGAAGTCCATAACCCTGTGTATGATGTAACGGCATGTACCTCACCCACATCAGAATTACAAATACATAACAGCAGCCACTGTGGGCAAAGACTGTGACTGGACTACAGAAGGACAAAGAGACACACATAAGAGGAAGGGGAACCACTGGCCAGACAAATGGAGAATGTACACATCAGAACATATTGTGCAGTAACATAGGTGCCCTACAGTGTATGGAGTCAGTAAGCATCACCTGCAAATACACAACACACACCCAGGTAAGTGGATGTCCACAACAAAACTAAAACCCAAACAAAGGACTCCTCAGAAGCAAAAACACATGAGAACTCCACAAACCTACACACCACAGACCATGCATAGTCCACACACCAGGGTCTTGCAAACACTATAAGGCCTTACCATACACACAACATATTACTAATAGAAGACTCCACTGTGAGACACATAAATGAACCTCTCACCAGGCAGGATAAGGAGAAATTCATGGTTGCTTGTTTGTCAAGTGCCATAATCTGCCATATCACGCATGCACTCAAGTCACCCCACAACAGGTACAGGTATCACTCTGGCCTGGTCCATGGTGGTGTGAACAATGTCAGATGTAGCTCCCTGGACTATAGGAAGACAGACATGATTCAGCTTGCTAAATATGTGCCCCATGCAGGTATGTCCCTAGCCATAAGCAGCATTCTGCCATCACCCAGAATGATGTCTCAATGCAAACAGATTGTCAGTAACTCATGGCTCACTTACTGGTGTCATCCCAGAGGGATCCACTGCTTGGCAGCATGGGAACATATGATCAACAGACAATACTGCTTTTCTAGAGATGGCCTGAATCTGTCTCACTTGGCCTTCAGGCCTCTGGGAAAAGCCCTTGCCTCTCCCATAGTGCCTTTGTAGGGAAAGTCATGGGGTTCATACTACCAACATAAAACACTCAACAAAACTCAAATCCAAGGCCATGCTGCTAAATGCTAGGAATCTAAACAGGGAAATGCACTCTTGCAAGCAGTCATAACCCTGGAAGATGGTGACATTTGTGCACTCACAGAAACCTGGCCTACAGCCACGGAGATAAACCCATCCTTACCTGATCACTCATCCTATCACACAGTCAGACCCCAAAATGTGGGCAGCAAAGCCAAAGGAGGTGGAGTATAAATATATATTAGACAGACACACACCTCCAGGCTGGTCAAACAGTCTGACACACACGAGACACTTCAAGTGCAGTCAACTGTTGATAAGACCCCTATGCAAATTATACATAGCTACAGGCCAACATATCTGACTCAGGACACCCACCCCACATATCTGGCCCTCTACAAATCTATCAGGATTCTACCCATCACCCTGATCCTGGCTGACTTATATTACCCAAACATTGATTGGAAATCCAACCATGCCAGAACAGAAATGTACAGAGATTCCCCCATCTTATCAATGCTACAGCCTTAGAACAGCCACTTGATACCCCCACAAGATGTGATACCTATGTCAGACTTGGCAGTAACCAACATGATCAACCACTGCAGCACCCCTACGGTATCATCCTCCCTGGCAAGATCAAGCAGAAAAGTGGTCACATGTCATGTCACCATCTCTTCTGATCCCCATCTAGCCATGATAAAAGGAAAATGTCCCACAAGCTGATCACAACCACCAGAGGGATGGTATAAACAGCTGAACAGCCCCCTACCCCACTAGAGGAACAGGCAGCAACTTCCAAATGTACACAAAACTAGCATGCCAGCATATATATAGAGATGCATGGAATCAGTAATACCTGACAGGACAACATTACCATCTGCAAGAGAGATTAAAGCTGTCCACAAATGTCTGCAATAAATGAACTATATAACAAAAGGATAACATTGCTGTCCAGGACTGAGAAGGAGCAGGTGCACAATTGGAAGTAATCACCCCTTAGCCAAAGCAAACAAATAAGAACACCAGTGAAATCCACTAAAGGCAACTCTGAGTCCAAATTACCCACATCTAAGACAGACAATCATAAGGGCTTCTTTACATATGTCTGCATTCCCAAAGGAAGCTCCCAGATCTGTGCAGAACTGGTGGTCAAGGACACAGCATGCAAAAACACTGTAGATATAGCCAATCCACTGGCTGGCAGATTCAGTGGAAATGTCTCCCATCTGCCCCCCTATCAGGAAAGCAGGACATCCCCAGTACCTGAACACACAACCCTTATCACTAAGGAACAGGGCATCACTGCTCTCTGAAAGTCAAGAAGACAGCCTCCATGGGACCTGACTATATTTCAGGCTGCAACCTACATGAACCCAGGCATGAACGGGCAGCATCATTACACACCCTACACACCCAAAGCCTGAGTACTGTCTATGTCACAGCTGAGTGGCGGACAGCCACTGTCATCCCTTTACACCAAGGTGGAGTGTTCACTGATCCAGGAAATGAAAGACCCATCAGCCTAAGAAGCCTGATCCACAAGGCCATGCAATGGATTATCATGGATCACATTAACAGGGATATTGGCAAAATCCAAGTACATTTCCCTACACAGTCTGCCATTCTCAGGGGAGGTATGTCAGTGAACTCTGGATGACTTTCCTGAGGCAGCCAACAAAAGCATGGATGAGGGAAGGATGGTGTACTCCGGCCACCTTCACCTAGCCAAAGCCTTACACACTATTCTCCACTTGCCCATATTGCATGAACTCTTTCAGCTAGGCAGCAATCCATATGCTTGCCAGATGGGTAGGGAACTGGTTCATTGATAGAACCCACATAATCATAATAGGGATAGCCAATTCAAACAGTGCACCCGTAATGAGTGGCATACCCCAGGGATAGGTCTGGGGGCCTCTGGTATATGGGATATACTTCCCTGAGGTGCAGGCAAAAAACACTGGCCTATGGCTGACCAAGTTGGCAGATGGCTGTAAGTTGTGAACAGTCATTAATACCCAAAGTGATGTGAATGTCCTATAAGAGGGTCTCACCAAAACAAATGACTGATGCCCGAAACATGGCCTCAAGCTGAATACCTGCAGATGCATCATCATCCCCTTCGGAGAGACTGACGTCCCCACAAAGTATCACATTAACAACAATGTACTACATACACAATCAGTAGTGAGGCATTTGGCCACCCAGGTTGAAAGCAATCTGAAGTCTGAGCACAATATTGCTCCTGTTGTACAGAAAGCTTCATAGATAGGACAACTCAAATGTAAGGGTATCCCATCCAGGGACATAGAGATCATAAGATCCATGTATGGTAACTTTATAAGGCCAATTATTTTGTTCAATGCCCCCTTCGGCATCTACCTCACAAAGTACATGCAGCAGCAGCTGGAGAGACCACACAGATTCCTCACTGGGAGAATGCAGGACCACAAACACCTACCTTACACAGATATGCTAACATTACTGTCCCTCTACTCAGTTCCATACAGACTCTGCAGAAGTGACCCCTGTCTGGCAAACAAAGCAATCCAGACCCTGTCTTGATGGGACTGTTGCGCATCTGAAAGTCAAGGCCCACTCAATCAACCTGTAGGCGCAGCATCAACCTGGTCTGTGATATCAATGGGGCTTAATGGTATGACAGATACATGTCCCACACACTCCCCTATCTGTGGAATACACTCCCTGTCCACATCAAGCCGAGTCCCTCAATACCCCTAGGGAAGAGCTCCCTGTATAAGTGCATGAGAAACAGAAAATACAGTCCTGTGATTCCACCTTTGTCCCTGTTGGACAGGGGCTCTGAGTGCTGACATGTCTTAAAATGGGCTATACTCTTGTCTGTGAGGATTATAAGAGATTCAGGACAAATAGCCTACTAACCTCATATCAACCTATACACAACTGTCTGTCAGTGGTTCATCACATTACTCTGTACTGCTCTGCCACTGACATACCTGGAAATCACAGTGCTATGTGGAATATAGCACATGTATAATGGACATATCTGCTCAGTAGAATGCACTCTGCACCCACAACCATACATCTCAACCTCTTACAACAAGACATCTGGACAAGGTCATAAATAAAAGTGGGATAAAAGCCAAATGATAGATGTGTTTTAAATATTGCTCTTACAAACTTAGAAAGTTGGTAAAATAACAGGTTTTGCATTGGCAGGAATTGTGTCAAGGTTATGAAGTCTGAAACACAAATGTCTGTCATTATTTTCTAACTTCAGTCTTTAATTATTTGCCACTAACTTGCCAGAAAACCACAAGTTTATGTAAAATGGACAAAAATTAGACAAACATCTGGACAATCTGCAAAAAAACGTACAGTTGAGAGGTATGCAGCCACACCAGGATATAACTTTTCAGGTAAGAAGAATACCACACAAGCAGGAGATCCCCAGACAGTATGTCACAAAGGTGCTAGACTGTTTACATAGCTTCATCAGTCAATTTGCTGTAGCCACACCTCTCAACTGGCTGGATTGGGCAAGAATGTCTATAGTTTGGTTCATAATACTGGTCTGTGCATCATACATTTTGTATTTCTCTGGTAAATCACTGTGATGATCTGAGGATTTCTGTCAGTAGGTAATGACACAATACATTTCAGTGTCAGATGTCATATATGTCAGAAAATGTCTGCTAAAACAAATCCTATAACTCTAGCAACTTCCTTTTTTACTTTTGAGAAGTATGGCTGTAGCACACAAACCTCCAGACTGGAGTACAACTATCTCTGGAATGGAGTCCCACTCTTATTATAGAAAGTCATACTGGGCATGTTCCTACACTTAGAGAATTACAGCCCATGTTGGAACCCACATCGGACTATATAACTATATTGTGCATATATGTCTTTGCATACAGACAGCTATGTACACCTTTACTGTCTCTACACACACCCATCAGACAGGATTACCCTCAGCTAGCTGTAGGTGGCCCATATGTGATATATCTGCATCTGTTGCATGTGATACACAGACATATATATGGGCAACATATAACAATATGTCAAGCATACACACACACAGACATGGGGAAGAGAGAGACATACAGTGATAGAGAGAGAGAGAGAGAGACACAGGGAGACCCACATACAGAGTGAGTCATACACAGGGATACTCAGAATGGCACAGAGTGATGTCCTGCTGCGGACAGTAGCATACTGGTTGTAACAAGTCGCATGTGCCAGCATGAAGGTGGGTACCATTGTGTAATAGTACTGAGGTGGGGGTTGTAATATCACATCACCTGCCTTTGTGTGTGTGTGTGTGTGTGTGTGTGTGTGTGTGTGTGTGTGTGTGTGTGTGTGTGTCTGTAGGTTTAAGTATTAAGAGGCCTTTCCCACTCAGTACACTTCCCATCCGCTGATGTCATTCACCTTAGAAGTACCTTTGGACACTTGGCAGCCCTATAAGCTATGTGGCACGTGCGATAACTGTGTCACAATATAGTACAAATAACTAGATAGGTAGGGGTTCTAATCTCAGTCCTGTTAAATGTAAGTGCATGTGTGTGTGTGTGTGTGTGTGTGTGTGTGTGTGTGTGTGTGTGTGTGTGTGTGTGTAGGTAAATAGTTGTAGGCCATTCCCACCCAGTAGACTTCCCAGTGCCCTACTTTACAGTCCTGCTGATATCATTCCTCTTAGAAGTACCTTTTGGACAGCCCTCAGCCCTATAAGCTGCATGGCGCATGCAATAACTATGTAACAGTATAGTACAAATAACTAGATAGCCAGGAGATCTATTCTCAGTTCTGGCAAATGTGCGCACACGCGTGTGTATGTGTGTGTGTGTGTGTGTGTGTGTGTGTGTGTGTGTGTGTGTGTGTGTGTGTGTGTGTGTGTGTAATTGTGTATATTTGTAGGATAAAATATTTTGAGGACCTTCCTACCTACAACACTTCCCAGTGCCCTACTTTAGCAGTCTTGCTGATGTCATTCCCCTTAGAAGTACCTTTGGACAGCCCTCAGCCCTATAAACTCCATGGTGCATGCAATAACTATGTAACAGTATAGTACAAATAACTAGACAGGCAGGGATTCTATTCTCAGTTCAGGCAAATGTCTGTGTGTATAAGTGTGTGTAAAGGTGTGTGTATGTTTGTAGGATACAGTATTTTGAGGACTTTCCCACCCAATACACTTCTCAGTGCCCTACTTTAGTAGTCCTGCTGATGTCATTCCCGTTAGAAGTACCTTTGGACTGCCCTCAGCCCTATAAGCTCAGTGGCATGTGCAATAACTATGTAACAGTTTAGTACAAATAACTAGATAGACAGGAGTTTTATTTTCCCATCCAGCAAATGTGTGTATGTGTGTAAAACTGTTTGTATTAGAGTATGTTTGTAGGATAAAGCATTTTGAGGACTTTCCCACCCACAACACTTCCCAGTGCCCTACTTTAGCAGTCCTGCTGATGTCATTCCCCTTAGAAGTACATTTGGACAGCCCTCAGCCCTATAAGCTCTGTGGAATGTGCAATAACTATGCAACAGTATAATACAAATAACTAGATAGGCAGGGGTTCTACTCTCAGTTCTGGCAAATGTGTGTGTGTAAAGGTGTTTGTAAGTGTGTATGTTTGTAGGATAAAGTATTTTGACACCCTTCCCACCCAGTACATTTCCCATTGCCATACTTTACAAGGGCTGTTGATATAATTCACCTTAGATGTACCCTGGGACACTATTAAATCCTATAAGCTCCATGGTGCATATGATAGCTGAGTAACACTGTAGTACACATAACTAGGTTGGTTGGAGTTCTAAACTCGATACTGACAAATCTGATACTGTGTGTGTGTGTGTGTGTGTGTGTGTGTGTGTGTGTGTGTGTGTGTGTGTGTGTGTTTGGGTGGGAATCATATCCTCTGGGGGTGTGGGTTATACCAGTTTGAGGTGAGTACCACCCAGTACACTTCCCATTGCCCTGCTGATGTCATTTACCTTAGAGGTACCTGTATACACTCTTCAGTCCTCTAAGCTCTGTGGCATGTGCAATAACTGTGTAATACTATAGTACAAATAATTAGATAGGTAGGGGTTCTAATCTCAATACTGACAACTATAGTGGTGTGTGTGTGAAACATATCCCCTGTGGCTGCTGTGTGTGTATGTTATACCATTTTAAGGCCTGTTGACCCCCTCCCCATGGCATTACTTTAAAGAGCCTGTTAATGGCATCTGCCTCACATGCACCATGTTAAAGTATACAGCCCATACCAGTCATATGTACAGATGTATATGGCATAGCCAGATGATTGCAACCTATATGTGGTCTGCGTCCCCTAACAATGGGCATTTATGATACCATTGCCAAATATGTCACAGTTACTGTAGTGACAGACATGCCAGCATCAGACATCGTACCTGACTGAAACATCATGCTGATACAAAGCCTGTTACTCTATCACTTGTCCAGGTTTGTAGGTGCAATAGATGAAACCAGTCACTAGTTCTGGTGGTTTATCCCACCATCCATGAAGGCATTACCAAGATTAATTGTTGTGAGAAGTAGTGGGTTATGTCCCAGGCATATAATCTATGTAGAGCATGTAATGTGTACGTAGCACTGTAGTACATAAAAGTGGATACATAATGTTACTAATCTGTCTATTGGCAACTGTGTTTGTTTCTGTATGCACATCCCCTCTGTCTGTCATTACTGTGTATATGCGATGGCTATACCATTTTCTGTGCCTCTTCCACCCTGTGAACTCCTCCATTGCCAACCTAGTTTCAGCTCATACAGATGTCATCCAACTTACAAGCACAGTTACACAGTTTCTAACACAAAGGCACTGTGGTGCATACAATGGTTGTATCACTATGTATTGTACATAAATAGATAGGTAGGTCATCTAATCTGAAAAGTGTCAATGTTGTGCTCATGTGGGTTTCAATGCATGCTCTCATGCAGCAGTGTGTGTGTGTGTGTGTGTGTGTGTGTGTGTGTGTGTGTGTGTGTGTGTGTGTGTGTGTGTGTGTGTGAGAGAGAGAGAGATGGCTGTACCATGTTAAGGGCCTCTGAACCCACCATTGGCAATCCTAACAGGCCCTGCAATTGCCACCCACTTGAATAGTAGTGGGCAGACACTGCAACACAACATTACCTCTGTGGTATTTGTGTGATGTATCTAGCACTATCATTTGTAAGATTGGGGAGGTATGGGCAGTGCTCAGCCTTTCAACAGCTGCCCCATGTACAGGACTATGACTATGTGTGCACTACCAGCACAAGAGGCCAGATTTGTATATGACATAGCAGACACACATGCTGGTGATTGTTAGTTTAGACTAACACAGGCTGACCTGTGTCAGGAATACATACCCCAAACCTGTCATATACAGTACCATGCATAATCTCATCAACTGCATCAGGTTTGAGTGTATGGGAAAGAAATGGCAAGGGCAACAGGTGCTAATAGGTTAATCTGTTGCAGTTAAAATAATGGCTAAGTTTGTGGGGGATCTAGTACCAGTACTCAAGCAACATCTTCTGTATGTATAGGCCTGTGGTACTACAGAACACCCAGGTGACATGTATGAAGGCTAGCTGGTTGTGTCAAGGGGTATGTATGCAAGGTCACACTGTCCACCCCAATTGTCCCTCATACACTGTTGCATGCATACACACCTGATAAACATGTACATATGCAGCTGTACCTTGGCAATGGAAAAGGTCACTGGGTTTCCACTCCACCATACCCACCATTGCTAATGTTGTTAAGACCCACAGCCTGCAGACACACAGACACTTGGAAAACAAACAGAATACAGTATGTGAGACTACAGGCAGTCAGCAGTACTAACAGCAATAATGCATCATGGCTAAAAAGGTATATACACTTTGATGTGTATCCATAACTATTGGCAGCAGACAGCACCTTACACAGCATTACATTACTACACTGTTCCATATTCACCCTGCATCAGACCTATATTAACATGTCCCTGCATTGGTGGTATGGATAACAGGGATGTGGCACAGGTATCATCACATGCATAGGGTGTGGTGTGGGTCTGCCAGAGGCCTAGGCTGGGCCATATGGTTGACATCATGTGTGTGTGTGTGTGTGTGTGTGTGTGTGTGTGTGTGTGTGTGTGTGTGTGTGTGTGTGTGTGTGTGTGTGTGTGTGTGTGTGTGTGTGTGTGTGTGTGTGTGTGTGTGTGTGTGTGTGTGTGGAGGGGTGGTGTTCAACTGGGCCTTGCAGAGGAGCTGTGTGTGTCTGGTGGTGACCTGCTTGTGATAGAGATGTATGAGTGTTTGTATTCACACAATCAAGCCATGTGGTTGTCCTACACAGGGATATGTTGGACAGCCGTGAACCATACATGGCAGGATGTACAGTTCACCATTTCCTGACAGGTGCATGGGAACTGGTTCTGCCAGGAGTCTCACTGGCACCACCAGGCCCAAGGCCAGATGCAGTACCACACCCTAAGGGTGACTGCTGTTGGCTGGATCCGCATCACAGCCAGGACAACGTGCCCATGGCCTGCTCCATTGTTGTGTGGACAGCACCCTCCCTTTGGTAGTGCTGGTGGTACTGCCACTATGGGAATGTGAATGTGCGCAGCCATGTGGACTCTCAGCTGATCTTGTTGCTGATCTATGTCCACATGGCCAATGCCCTACTCCCACAACATGGTCAAGCACAGACATTGCACGGTCAAGCAATGACAATGTCTCACTCCACTGTCTATCCACAACATTGGTAAAATGGTGTACGGCATCACTAATTCCATGGAAGTCACTGCGGATGGCAGGAAGCACTGCATTCATGACCATGAGCATCTGTCTGGCGTTGTGGTCAGTACATGCCTGTGCCTCCATGATGGACCAAAACATGCGTCTGGTGACACCTGCTGTGACACTTGCAACAGGGGCTTGATGGGCAGCAGTCCTCCTTCGATTACCTCTGTCCATCTGCCTGTGTGGAACCTCACCTGCTCTTTGGCTATGGCTAGTGTCTACACTCATACTTGCCATAGGCACCACATTAGCCTGTTCCATGCCACCACCCTCCAACTGTCCATTATCTGTGGCTGCTGGGGACTGGGTATGTGTTGGCATACTGTGTGCGAGGACATTGTGGGTGAAATTGGGATACCAACCAATGACACAGATTCAGCCCCCGACAACCCCACCTGTGCCTCACTATGACCACCATCATCATCAGAGTCTGCTAAGACACTGGCATCAGTTTCACCTGTGAGGGGAAGACAACATATGTACATTAATACCTTACAGTATAATGTTTGCTGATGCACACACACACACGCACACACACACACACACACACACACACACACACACACAAACACATACAGGTGAGGTGGCACAAAGCCATTATACAGTTCACACAGTCTCTGAATGATGACATGCATGACACACAATCAGACCACAACATACACACTCTGGACAAGCTATGTCCAAGTAATGTTGCTACTCATATACCCCTCTGAGATATGTGAGAAGTGGTAGTATGTACTGGACCTTCACTTAACGCACACTGCACCCGTGTACACAATATGGATGTACCCCTGTATAGCAAAGTGTCAACACCTACAGAATCATACTTGCCAATATGTTACAGCTCCTGTGAATAGGCCCCTGTGACGACCACAGTGATGTACTGAAGTTAACCCTACCACAAGTGAACATGCACATATTGCAATATGGCTAAGAGTAACACAAGCCTAGGGTATTGGTGAGTCACAACAAGGCATTGCCATACTAACCAGCTTCAAGCTGCTGTTCCCCAGCCAGACCAGATGTACCTATGAAGTTGTGGGGGAGAGGTATTGTCAGCACACTCACATGTGGTATTGGTAGAGGAAAAGGATGAATTTCTGAACATGTACAGTACAAGCTCTGATACTACACAATTTTCTGTCATCCACTACAGATGTGCACTTGTGTGCATTACAAAACCCCACCCACAAATGCAGTTTGACCTGAAGTATGCTTCTAGATACTCCAAGGATGCCAGCATGAATGATACAATTTAGAAGTGATATCCACTGGGGCCTTACCTGGATACTCCTCGCCTATTGTCTGGGTGCCACCCACCTCCACGACAGAGGTGTGGATTGTTTCCTGGGGTGCAGTGACTGCCCCAAAGTTGGCAAGGATCTCCTCTGTAGGTGTCAGTGGGGCTTGCATAGCAGGACTCCCACCTGTGGCTGTACATTCCCTGGCCACAGATGCATCCCTCTGCCGGGCATGGTGAATAAGGTCAGTTGCCCTGTGTCTGACCTGCCCATAGGTACACCCACGATGATCCAGATTGTTGATGGTTTCCAGCAGGTTGTTCCACATGGTGGTGCATTCTTGCTGCTGCTGTCTGCTCCTGCTGAACAGCACTGTGTGGTGCAGTCTTAAAGCATCTAATATTGCTGCAGTCTCAGCTTCCAAAAAGGGTGGTAATCGCTATCACAGCATTGCACCTGAAAGACATGGACAGGGAAACACATCACAGGACCTCCCATTAGGCACCATTATGTAAAGATCCTGCACATCCATGTCTGCTAGCACTATCCACCACTAACACCCACATTACACCTCTGCCATCTATCAGCACAGTATGTTTGTGGGTAGTGTCACCATACTGGCATTACAGCATGCACTGCACTCCTGGTCCTGATGTTTCATGTTCCCCCCAATGAGGACCATTAATGTACATAATCCTCCATTCATCATTCACATCAGACAGCACATGCAGCAGCTGGGGACATCACAGATATTCCCTACCAGGCCATAGCAGCCCATCAGACATCTACTGTACACCTATAGGCTATGAGGCAAACCCTCTACCCGCTGTCATACATACCCCTCAAGAGTTACCTCACTCTTGCATGCCAGGCAATCACACACTCCACATTGCTGGGACTGCTGCATGGGTGCAGGTCATGCTCCACTCTGTTAATATAAACACACACACACACACACACACACACACACACACACACACACACACACACACACACACACATACACACACTCTTGGTAAAACCTGACACAGCTTTGAGACCTTCAGCCCAGACTTTAAGGTAATTCTGACTGCCACAATCCATCTATTTAACAGCTACTGTAAGGACCTCAACAAAGGGTGACAAATCCTACTATGTGATGAGCCTATTAGCAAAATGGTAAGTGTGACCAAGACCAAGGCTATTGGAGTGAGCTATACAGTGTCACCAGGTGCATATGCAAGTACTCTAACAGCTGACTTACTGTTATACAGACCAGACACAATGACAAGGTTTAACAAATGTGATAATAACTAATAAAAGAACAAGAGAATACTCTATCAATGCAGTAACTATGCAGTTCAGACTCACAGGGATTCATTTCAGACAACATTGCAGGACAGTCTACAATAAATACAGGAAACATGTAAAGTACTAGGTGCATAGGTTCATAGGATGATACTAGGCTATTGGCCCGGATGCCCTCATAAGCCTAGCCCAGATTTTTTCCCATGTCCCTTCAAAGTCAGCACTTGTTTTCCCTGTCCAGCTGGGACACAGGCGGGATCCCAGTGGTGTCTTTTCTCTTTCCCATGCAGTCATCCAGCTTCTTCTTAAAGAGGACTATAGAGGTACTCTGCTAGACATGGAGAGGGAGTGCATTTTACAAACAGCATATTGTTTGGGACACAAATCTATCCTGCCAACAAGTACTATTCATGTCACAGACCAGATAAGGGCCTTGCATGCAGGTTGTGTGGGTGGGTTTTGTCTTATAGTTATGTAAAAATACCATCAAGGCTGGTTTGGAAATGACATTTTATGCCAGGCACATGTCACGTATGATCAGTCTGTATGAGACTGAGTAGAGAGAAAGGGCTTTCAGCCTATCTGTATAGGATAGATGTTGCAGACCCTGGAATTTCCTGGTCAGGAACCTCTATGGTTTCTGCAACTGCTGCATTTGCTTTGCAAGGTACATGCCAAAGGAGGCACTGTACCTGGTAATGGGTCTGATAAGGGTGGAGTACAGGGCTGTTATGGCCTCCTGGTTCCTGGATGACATACCCTTATTTGTGAGCCATGGTGGGCCATGTAGACAGCCTTCTGTACAATGCTGCCAACACGGTGGGAAACTGGTTGCTATCAACTTTGGTGCACAAGTCGCCTCACACCTGATTGCATGCTCAGTACATTGTTATTACTGTCATAATTAGTGTGGATGATATCTACCACAACAGGGAAATGATGCATTTCCTGGCATTCAGTTTGAGGCAATGCTTCTGGCACCAGTCATTAATTTGTGTAATGGCCTCTTGGAGGATGGTCACATCAGTAGGGGAATGTATGACAGTGGCCAGCTTGCAATCATCTGTAAACCTGGTCAGCCACAGACCACTGGTTTGTCTTGAACCTCAGAAACATATATCTCAAACAGTAGAGGCCCCCAAACTGATCCTTGGGGTACATTTCTCTTTAAGGGTCTACTACTAGAGGTGGCTTCCACTACTTTGACCAAGTGGGTTCTATCATTGAGCCAGTTAGCTACCCAACATACAGGCTGATGCCTAGCTGTGTAGGCTTATGTATCATGGCTGACTGGGGTTTATTGTCAGAGACTTTGGCTAGGTGAAGGTAGGCAGTGTGCATCATCTTCCCCTTGTCCATGTGTTTGTTGACCGCTTCAAATAAGTCAACCAGGTTTGACAGGCATGATCTCCCTTTGACAATACCACACTGTGTGGGCTCACACATTTTGAGGTTGCCAATGTCCCTGTTTATAAGGTCCTTGATAATGCCTTCCATGCCCTTGCAGATCAGGCTAGTTAGGCTGATGTGCATATGATTGGCTTGGTCAGTGGATTGTTCCACCTTTGTGTAGGGGGATGACAGTGACTGTCCCCCATCCAGATGAAATGACACTGGTGATCAGGCTTTAGTTGTCTACAGTGTGTAATGGAGTTGAGAGCTCATGCCTGAGTTAATGTAGGATGCAGCCAGGGATGGTATCAAGCCACATGGCGACTTCAGTTTGTTGCCTTTAAGAGGACATTATGGACTTGCTCCCTGATGATGAAGGGTAGGGGGCTGGTGCTGTGCATGTCTTTGTTTACTGATGGGGGGACGGGGGGTGAGGTTTTCACTTAACCTGTCTGCAGCAGGTTGGCTATATCTATGCCATATTTGTATCTGGTGTTATTGACCACCACTACAGATGAGATTTGGGTGTTGCCTCTGAGACTGCGGGCATATGTGAGGAAGGCCTTGTGATTGGCCTTGGTGGATGTGTCCAATTTGCACTCAAAGTTAGCCTTATGGTAATTCCCCTGTGACCTTATTTGCTTGTTCAGACAAGGGTGAGATTTCTTCCAATTTGACATCTGCTCCTTCTTGATCCTGTACAGCAAATATTTCTACCTATTATGGAGTTTGTTATTGCTACTGTCCACTACAGAGGTTTACTCTACTATCAGAGAGATGATTTTGTCCTGTCAGGTATTGCTGAGACCATACAGCTATGTAGGTGCTCATATAGTATTTTGGTGTAGGCTTGGGCATTACTGCTAGGTCCAACTGATGGGACAGTGACTGTGAAGCTACTTATACCTGCTCAGAGGAGATTTATAGTCAGTTTAGGAAAAGTGTTCTTTGTTTGACCCTGATGGGGGGGCAGGGGAGATGGTGACCTCAAAAGTGATGGATTTATGGTCAGATCTTACCAAGGAGGATGGCACTTTAGGAGTGCTACAGTGGCTACTCATGTTGGTTAGGACCAGGCACAGCATATTTACACCTTTCATAGGGGTGTTGACAAGCTGATCCAAAGCATTGGCAATGACAAAGCAGAGGAATCTCTGTGCATTCATGTTCAGGTAGAATAGGTCATGCACACTATGGTTGGGTTGGTAAAGTCACCCAGGATCATGGTAAAGGGTTGAGTCTTGACAAATACAAGTAAATCCAGATAGGTGTAGTGGGTGTTCTGAGTCATGGTTTGAGATCTGTAGCTAGCTATGATTTGAATAGGTGTTTTGTTAATAGTTAACTGCACGTGAGATGTCTCTCATGTGTCATACTGTTTGACCAGCCTGGAGGTGTGTATGTGCATGATAAAGTTTAAAACTCCACCTCCTTTGGCGTTGCAGCCCTCCATTTGGGGTCTGAAAGTATGGTGGGATGAGTAACCTGGCAAGGTTAGTGTGGTCTCCACAGCTTCAAACCAGGTTTCAGTGACTGCAAAAATGTCAGCATCCTTCAGGACAAGGTATGCTTGCAATGACTTTAGTTTCATGCTAAGACTCCTAGCATTTAGTGGCATTACCTTTACATTTAGTTTATTATAAGCTTTCATGCTGGTAATGTTCTGCTCATGTCTTTGCCTAAAAAAGGAACTATGGGGGAGGCAAGTGCCTTTGCCAGAAGCCTAAAGCCCAGAAGAGACAGATGAAGGCCATTTCTGTCAAAGCATTGTGGTCTGTCAATCATGTACTGTCATGTGACTGAGACAGCAAAGATTCTAGGTTCTTAATCTGATTGCATCTCTCACATATTGTGTTCCTAGGTGATAGTAACACAGAGTTGTCTGTGTACATAAGCAGTGGCTACACTATATCAGGATGTCCATATCAACCAGACTAGCACATTAAAGCACAGGAAATTGTCCATCCATGGTTATCAGCATTAGTGGAAGAGAGGTCAGGGACAGTAGAATGAGTACTATCTGAGGATAGCACCTATAGGTGTGAGTATGGCTGGATAACATCAAGACAGTGCCTGCAGGTGAGGGCCTTACTCACATAGGAGTGTAGGTAAAGGAAAGAAATGCAACTGAGATACCTCTCAAAGTGTTAAAACTGCACAAAAGCACAAAGCCATGCACATGCTGGGTTTAACTACCATAACAACAAAGGTAAAATAGGAACACTGGGAGTGACCGATCAACCCTTGTCCCCGAGCTCTTAGCTCAACATCCTATGGCAGACCAGTGCCAACCAGTTCACCTACTCCCAGTAAGTGCAGGCAGGCCCTGGACAACACTAGATGGTGTAGCAAGAAACACAAGAATCACACAAACAGATGTGACTGCAGCAAAGCCTGTAACCAGACTATGCTAAAGATATTTAGAATCTTGTTAGGTCAGTGTAACACAGGTGAACAGATACACACTTAAATATGACAATAGTAAACAAGAGCAAATGAATTTAAATGGATTAACTAGTTAACCAGTAGTAAAGCTCAGAACAGAGCCCTGTTCCAGCACTCTTCAGTCACACAACTTCTAACTGCACACTCCTGCCACTAGGGTGCAGGGGAACCCACTCCAAAAAAGATGGCCTGGATTACTGTTCAGGTTATAGAAACAAAGCTATATTCAGCAAGTCAGAATGTAATGTATGCTACAGCAAACAAGGTGTACCAATGTCAGAAAAAACACAGCTCAAATAAACAGTCACAATGAGCCTTTAACCAGCATGTTGTAGCTCAGAAGGGCATAATATAGCCTCCTCTCCCACAAAAGTGCAGACCACAAACCTACTTCATGTAAAACAATTGGCCTGAAGCCCATGTGCTTAAATGCACAGCCGTAGCATAACAGAATTACTTCAAGCTACTGACAAGCAGTAATAAATGCAGCAGAATAAGTGCAATTGAGTCATTGTAAGAACAGGCAGTGACATCAAACTGAAATAATACAGTTGGAAAAGACAGAAATAAAGTAACATGTTTTTTGTTTATAGGTTATGTGGGAAGGGATGAAATATGATAATGTCTGGTTGAGAAACAAGGGTGGTGTGGTGGGCCCTCCCTAATGATATCTGTCTACTCGGTAGGATAAGCTGATGAGATACAACTGGGCGGTGTGTTCAAAATGAGATTTGTAGTAGGTACGGCCAAGTCACATGCCAACAAATATTTGAATGCAACAAGGGGGAACCCTTACAACTCCAACAGAACAGAAAACTTGTAACTAAACAAATGCAATACTGGAATAAGATACAAAATAGATGTGACCAAAGCTTAACTAAAGAGCTTCAAATCACCATTAAATGCAGAGATGACTGACAGAGCACTGCACAACACAGAAACACTTCAGCTACCTACAGATATTTGTAATTAAGAGAGCAATGCTGTGCCTCAGCTATGCACACTAATTAACTACTGCTATTCACATGTTTCAAAGGAATTCTTTGGTAATCTTTGTTAACAGACCCTAGCCAAGAACTGTTAAAAGTACAACAGAACAGGATACATATAACCAAACAAATGCAATACTACAATAACATGCAAAATACAAGTCATCAAAGCTTAAATACTGAGCTTCAAATCTACATTACATGCAGAGATGACCGATACTCAGAGCAATGCAAACCACACAAACATCAGACAGATATACCATATTGCCATATATATGTAAATGATGTCACATTTGCCTAGTTCCTATACAACATGCAAAGCTGTTTGTGTGTGACAGGTCTGAAAGTAATAATCCACATTAGTGTTGTGTTATCTCATATTACATCAATGTTTCTCACCTGCCTTAATTTCACAGGCTAACAGCACAGGCTAACAGCAAATAACATACTTCTCTGAGTCAGGTGTACATATCTGTCTGATGTGTGTGTAGCACTGGAAGTCATAACACAGTTAAACACTTTTCCAATTTCTCAACTTAGTAATTATAAGCAATCTAGTAATTATTTATGTTTAAAGGCAATACAGCAACCTGTAGCTGTAGACATTTATGTCTGTTTGATGCACTGGAACTAAGATAACACATTTGTAAAACAAGTACAGCCTATTTACTTGATGTTTTGCAACTCATGCCTGTATGTTTGAGGCTTCTAGCTTCTACTATTAATACATACATGTACACAGGTAATACTTTATATATATTTTTGTTCTTTGTCAATATGGCACACTGTGTTTACACTCTTGCAGCTCAGTAATACCTCTCAACCAAGCCATCTGGACAAAGGCACAAATTAATGGGGGGGCAAAGGCCAGAAAATAGTGACACTTTAAAAAATCTAGCTGTAACACACTTAGTTGCTAGAAAAGTGGGTTTTGCATTCACACATCTGACATTCAAATGTATGCTACTATGTTATGACTTCAGTCTTTACTGATTTGCCAGAGATTTGCCAGACAAAACACAATTGTATCAGGCACTGACTACAAATATGAGGCAAGCATGTGGTCAGTCTGCAAAACTCTGGACAGTTGAAATGTATGAGCTCAGTATATAACATACAGCTCAACACACAGGTCCCTATTAAATAAACAAAAAGTGGAAATGTTGAACGGCCAAATAAACGAAAAGGCCTTTCCCCAAAATGAATATTGTGGGGGGCTGTGCCCCCCACTAATTATATATACCAACTCTGAGATCGCACTACAGTGAAGAAAGGGCAAAATTTCCAGCCTTCACTGTACCGCGATATTACAATAGCGATATCAAGGGACGGCCTTTTTGTTTATTTGTCTGTTCGACATTTTCACTTATTATTTATTTAATAGAGACCCCAGCACACACTTCTGTGCCAATTGTTTACTATGCACATACTCTATATAGGTCTCTTATATTTGTAAGGCAAGCATAGGTATCATAGTAGCATTCACAGGAGACATATGAATATTTACAACATCCCAGGTAGCTGGCCTGGCAGTGTCACAGTCAGTATTGGACAACAGACACTCCAGTAGTAGTCATATGTGAGCTGACCTTTGCTGGGGTGACTCAGGGGCCAGAGCTGTGATCTATGTCACTGCAGACAGAGCCAGCAGGAATGGCCGTAGGTGCTGGACAGCAACATGTCAGTCCAGCAAGTCTTGTTGAGACCTGTTTTTTAACTTCCTATTTTACATTATTGCATCCCCGTCTGCATTCCATTACATGTTTAATTGATTGATGTACCTGCTATAGTGCTGAAGAGTTTTCTTAGAATAATGCAAATGTTTACGTTTGTGTTATGGTTGAGACTGCAGACAGAGCCAGCAGGAATGGCCGTGGGTGCTGGACAGCAACATGTCTGAGACCTATTGTTTAACTTCCTATTTTACATTATTGCATCCCGTCTGCATTCCATTACATGTTTAATTGATTGATGTACCTGTTATAGTGCTGAAGAGTTTTCTTAGAATAATGCAAATGTTTACATTTGTGCAGTCGCAGTCTATCTTTGTGTAGAAAGGTTTAGACCTATTTTGCATAGGCAGCAGCTTGCCTTTTGTAGGTAATGCTCATGAGCAGGTGATGGCATGTGCACCAATTGGTGTCTCCCACTTGCTAATTGCATCCAGAACAGCTGTGTTGTCTTTCCATTAGCCAGTGATGCAGCCAACACAGTGTTATAGTTAAGTCCTTCATGTGGGCCTTCCCCCTTTTCCTTGCCTGGGAGGAGAACACTATGGAGGTGTGGGAGCTACAGATTTACAGAAGGTAGATGGAAATACCTCTTAGAACAAGAAATGTGGAGAAAACCCAACAAAATGGGGGACAAAGTTCAAGAATTAGGGACAGGTTGTAAGTATTGCTGTTATACAGTTGGAAGATTGCTAGATTAACAGGGTTTGTCTGGACATGCATTTTCTATGTGGTTTTAAGTCTGACAGTGATATGTATATGACATACCTCTCAACTGTCCAGATTTCCCCAGAATGTCCAGAGGTTTGCCTCTTATGTTTGGTCTGTTCCTCAGACAATTTCTGTTTTAGACAAATCAATAGGATAATGGGAGGATTGAAGTCACTAAATGATGACATCAATTTGTGTTTCAGACTTCATATCCTTCAGAAAAGTTATGTTACAACAAACCCTGTAACACCAGCAACGATTTCAGTTTATAACACCATTATTTCAGATATGTCCATATTTTTGGCCATCTGTCCCCCAAGTATGTCAGGCTTTGTCCAGATGTTTTGCAGTAACAGGTTCAGAGGTATGGTATATCATTATTTAGTGACTTCACTCCTGATATCATCCCAGTGATTTAACAGAAACCCGTACATGTTATGAGGCAGTGTCCATAAATATGGTCCCACACCCTGGACATTCTGTGGAAATCTGTGCAGTTGAGAGTTATGTATGTCTGGACATTGTTAAGAGACTGTCAAGATTGTGTAGCAGTGTAGTGTGTAAATGTTTGTTGGGCTGAGTAGGGAGGGGAGCAGATGTGAGTGTCATAGATCCTTTTCTATCTGATTGTGCATGCTGCTACAGTTGCTGGTGGTCTATCAGCTGTATACGTTTGTAGGGACAGACTGAGAAAATGTCCTGTAACACCTCAGGATTCCAAGTATACTGTGACTTGAGGCAGAATATGTAGGCGTAGTGTGTGACTGGCTATCAGAATATGTTTGTTCTAACAGCCGTTATACTCTAGAGGTCAGTTGGCTTACTAGTATGTTGCTGTGACTGTGGTGCAAATGGTTGTGGGTAGGCAATTTTTCACAAATGTCTGTTTTCCCTACAGTTACATCCCTGTAGTCCATGATATATTTGAAAATGCATGAGTAATTCCCCAGAGCTGATTTGGGGTAGTGTTGTTTTGCTCTGACTGTAGTTCAGAAGGTGCTGGGTGAAATGGTTGCTAGCTCTCAGTGTTTTTTCACTTCAGTTACATGACTGCAGTTATACCTCTCTTCTGTAAAGATTACTACAGACTGTCCAGATGTGTGGCTCATATTTTTGGTCTGGTCCCCAAAACTGTTGCGGATTTCTGACAAATCACTGGGATGATGTGAGCACTGACATCACTAACTGATGACAATCATTTATGTTCCAGACCTGAAATCTATCAGATTTGATAAAACAAACTTTGATACTCTAGCAGCTTTCTAAGCTTATAACATCCATATTTCAAATATGTCCCTATTGTTTGGCCTTTATCTGCCCACTTTGTCAGGCTTTGTGCAGATGTCTTGCACTAAGAGGTTGAGTATATATATATATATATATATATATATATATATATATATATGTGTGTGTGTGTGTGTGTGTGTGTGTGTGTGTGTGTGTGTGTGTGTGTGTGTGTGTGTATGTGTGTGCATATATATGGGTCTACTTTACATGATTGAACTTTCAAATGTTCGACTTTCATATGGCCGAGACCATATAATGTTACATTTAAAAGTTCGAACATGTAAAAAAAAAATAAAACAAACAAAAAAAAATAAACAAAATGTTTTTAGCAGGGGGCAAGCCCCCCCCTGCACTCCCAACACCCCCCTCAATTTAAATATGCCAACTCTGAGATCGCACTACATTGTGGAAAAGGGAAATCTTCCCGTTCCATGTTGTATGAAGATCTTCATTCAGACCATTTGCTATGGTCTCGGCCATCTGAATGTCGAGCTTTTAAAAGTTTGATGATCTGAAGGGGACCCATATATATCTATATCTATCTACCTATCTATCTATCTATCTATATCTATCTATCTATCTATATCTATATCTTTATATATACATATATATATATATATATATATATATATATATATATATATATATATATATATATATGTGTGTGTGTGTGTGTGTGTGTGTGTATATATATGTTTGTGTCTTTTGGCTTTTCCCGGTTAAGGGTTGCCACAGCGGAACTCCGGTCCGCTAATGATTGGTAGTGGATTTTTACGTACCGGCTTACCAGCCCTGACGCACAACCTTCAACGAAGGCACACCCCATTCACATATGCCTTCACGCAGAAGACGCTCTAGCTGAGAATCGAACGGGACAACTTCTTGCTATGAGGCAACAACACTACCGCAGCACCACCACTGCAGACACACTGGATATATATATATATATATATATATATATATATATATATATATATATATATATATATATATATATATATATATATATACACACAAACACACAAGCAAAACCGCTCAAGAAAAAAGAAGCAAACTTATGACTAAAAATGTATCTTAAATACAAAAAATAAAAAAACAGACAGAGACAAGAAGAATGAAGACAGAACAGATTTTGAGCACTTTCATTCCTTTTATTGTAGAACAGAACTTCATCAGAAAATATCAGTAAAAAACTATATCTATGCACACATACATATACATTAGGAGAAAGCCATAAAACTCCAAGCAAATGTAGTAATCTAATCAGATGAACCAAAAAGAGAGCCATGTCCAATCAAATATTGCTTTGCAAACAAGATAACCAATGAAAGAAACTGCTATAAGCATCTATAGACCTGCACTGAATCTCCAACAACAAAGTGTAACCTGAGCCAAAAGGAAATTCATTGCTGAGCAATCAAAACAATTAGAACTGAATACAACTGGTAGAAAAGAAAATACAGTAGTAGTTGACCAGCAAAAATTAAATCAAGTATGAGCTATATTCACCAAGGAAGGGTGCATTTAATATTTAAGTTATCATTAAGTCCTGGTGCAGACTCCACTCTCAATAGAACCTGCCCCTTTAATTCACACACCTCCAAAAGGGAATTACAGTCACCAAAAAACACATCCAGTTTGTCCAAAACCATAAATTGAAAACCACTGAAGGAAGGGCAAGCAGTGCTGTGCTTACCCAAAGTATTAGAACAATCCCTTGCATGACTCACCGCTAAATGTTCCTTCACTCTGTCAGAGAGCTTCCTGGTAGTCTTGCCAATGTAAAACGAGTGGCATGACTTGCAAACTGTGACATAAACAACCCAACAAAAGTGACAGTCATAGGGTTAAACAACATCCTCTCCCCAACCCGACATGGACTCCATCCTGGGCATAGTACTTCTACTGCACTAATATCCTTCTCAGATGCCATCAACAAAATCTGTGAATCTGGCCTTATAGCATCTGCTCTCTTTCTAGATCTATCTAAAACATTTGACACTATGTCCCATTCTATCATTCTCTCTCAACTCTCTTAACTAGGACTGTCCTCTCAGTCTCTTAACTGGTTTAAAAGCTATGGCAGTCACAGGCAACACACAGTCAAATGGCAGCACTCTATCTCTCCCTTCCTTCACAAACCCATTGGCATCCCACTGGGTTCAATCCTTGGTCCCCTTCTATTTAACATATTCATTAACAACCTACACTATGCTATACCACATTCTTCTCTAGTCCAATATGCCAATGACTTGACCGTAGTCTGCTCTGCATGCAACCCCGATATCCTTCAGCAAGTGACCCAAACAGCTTTCTCTACTGTTGAATCTTGGCTCCATAAAATCATCTGTCCTTAAATGCCAAAAAAAATAACAAAAAACAAAAAAAAAAACAAACTTATGTTGTTCACCTCCCCAAAAAATACCTCTATCAATATACAAGAGTTTAACATTCTGTTATTGAATTCAATAAAAATTGAACTCGTAGCTAGTGCCAAACTCTTAGGAGTTATAATAGATGATAATGTAAAATTTGATATACATATCTAATCCAACATCTCAAAAACCCACAAAAAACATGCCCCGGGATTCATGAAGCTCGGCGCAAGGCCGGCGGTAGGCTTGCGCCGACAGTGCGGCATGAAGATGGTGCAGTAGCGGCAAATGCATATTAATGAAGGCGCGCTGCCGCCACAGCCACGTGCATAGGAAAGGAGCGCGAGTGCATAGGGCGTGTCGAAGTGCCGCACAGAGGCGTGGAAATGCCAGCTGTTGACGTGCAACCTAAAATGCTTGCATACAACAACTTGCAAGATAGTAATCACATCTGTCAGTGTCTGTGGATACTGAAACGTATGCAAAGCATGCAAGATAGTTCCTGAGAACACAAAATGAAGAAGCCAACACAAATGCACGGTAGGCAATAATGGGTCCCTATCCTGCGAACAAATGACATGGAAAACCGTGTGCCCGTAGTCCAACGCAGTGTTGATAGATATACCAAGTGGAAGTGAAATGCATCATATGTTAGCACACTGCCAGTAGGTACGTCCAGCCCAATGGTTAGGGTCACCAGCTGTCCCATAATGTGAGGGAGGGTACACAGCTGGGCAGATGTGTCCATAACAAAACACACGATAAATGTACATATCTAGCGACCATATGACCGAATCATATCCCACAAGGCATGGAATAGTCACATACAAAAGGTATGTCCATATTTCACATACCAAATGTGACAGGAAATAGAATAAGCATGTAAACGAAACAGAAGGAGCATATAAACTGCTAGAACAATAAGGCAACATGTAGGCTGAAAGGAACAGTATTATCCGTACCATCGACTGTGGGTACATGCTGTCTGGTACATTTGGATATGTGTCCGGAATATATCCCATCCTGGACACGGGAAAAGGTGGCATCCTACCAATGATTAGAACAGTCTGCCAAAATCCACACATCAGTGGTACAAGCCGAACTTGTCAGGATGTGTGACAGTTGAACGGGTATTACCCGGGTATACCAACCATGTAATGAAAGTTAAGTATGGGCGTGTACCTATGTGCGTGAGGTATAGCATGTGGAAAACAAACATGGCATGGTAGTCCACACAACCATACAGGTACCTGACATATGTAGGGTATTCAATGTGTTACTCTGGCTGTGTCATGGGCCAACAACCAAAGCAGTGATGTATGGGGTGTGAGGAATATGTGTGTGGGGGGATGGGTAATGGTACAATCCTCCAAGGCGATACTGTGTCGTATGCAGAATAGGTGAACCGGAGGTGTATGAGGGAGCAGCAGATGAAGCAGAAAAAAACACAAAAACATGTATAAACATCTGCAATACAACCAGACAGGCCATACTGTAGAACACAATCCCACAAACATATGAATATTGAAATGTGCGATACAAATGTATAGACATGTCACTGGCACATACCCACAGATTGGTCCTGATGGAACTGGCCATATCAAATGCAACACACCTGGATGCATAATGGACTACCCAGCATCCCCTCCACATCACACAACCCGCACCCTTACCTGAACGTCCACCAAATCCAGCCATACTTGGCCTACTGGTTTGGTGCAGCCACATCTACACATAGTGACCACTACGCATACGTAGTAGGTAGTGTCACCCTAGGCAGTTTCAGGATTGCACACTATGTATCCCTTGCATGTAAAACCCCCAGCACATTTTCATAACGCCAGAAGAATTTTCGGTATTTGTCTTGTTTTGGTCTTGTTCAATTTTTGGGATATCCCTCATGGGATAAGTAACCTGTGTAAACATTAGAATGGAAGACACGAAGTCCAGTCCTGTAGATATATGGACACAAGTTTGAATGTGTATTAGTGGTGCACGACACTGTCCAGCCCTAGATGGTCATGCATAACCTACTACCCAGGATCAAACACCTGCCCGTGACGCACGTGTCCTGACACGAATAAGCGAGAGAATATATTGCACACATTCGCATAGTGACACATGGTATAAGGGTGATGAAGGCACTGACGTAAACAGGATACCCCTGATCCACTGTGTGAGGGACAATTAATGTGTGTGTAGGTGTGACTGACCAACAATGGTACAATGCCAAATGTCCTGTGATCGTAGGAAATAACTATGCACCATACTGCATGTAACAGTTGCCTAAAGCAGTCATGTCAGGATAGAATAAACGTAATTCGTACAAGAAACAGGCAAACAACAAAAGTGCCAAACATATAAGGCTCACAGCTAGGAAACAAATGAATGTTCTAAACCTGCACTGACCGTGGCTATGTGTTGCCCAAACAATCTGGTGTCCACAGTATGGTTATCATCTGTCCAGCTTTGTCAGGGACAGTCCATCTTTGGAAAGTTGTGTCCTGAAAAAATACATCACAAATGGCAAATGTCCGGGGATTGTAGGACATAATTATGTCCCATATGTTATGTAATAGTTGCAGAAAATAATTATTGCAGTATGTACAATATCTAAATGTTACAAGAAACAGAATAAGCAACTAAACCGCTACAACAATAAGCTTTTATGTAGGCAAATAAGTAAAGTTCTATCCGTTGAACTGACCGTGGGTATGCGTCAGCTTGTAAAATCTGATGTGTGTTCCGAAAATGTCCCATCTTGGCCATTTGAAAAGGTGCCAACCCTAGCTCCCAGAATACATCCCAACCTGTACATATGACAATGTCAACGATACCAATGGTCAGAGCATTCGCACAATAACTGGCCAGACCCTTAAAAACTCACAAAGCCAGTGACCTTTGGGGGAAAGGTGTTGAATGAGAATGACTACTTACAACAATGAAGAGTAATAGATGCATTTAACTGCAGAAAATTAGTAGTATTACGAATCTGTCAACACGTTCCAAGTTAATAGTACTAATATGGTAGAAGTGTCCGTGATTGTCCCTGAGTTGTCATAGCCTTGCCCCTGTCACTGTAGACATGAGTCCCCGAGTATCAGAGAGGTCCGTACACAGAAGTACACCAACCAACTGTCACATCTGTTGACAGGACTATTGCATAACTCTAGTGAATTTATAACAGATGTCCAGAATAATATTCATTGTATATATAAATGAATGAATTAAATAGTCAAATGGGAAGGGAAACATGTGGAAACCACCCCCCCAACATGCATTATGTAGTGGAACCACTCCCCGCCCTAAATTATGTAGCACCAACCCACTAATGTGGTCAGAGGTGCCCAAACACCTGCATCTGTAAACACAGTTAGAATGTTAAACTCTGTCCATGTGCTACATCTGATCTTTGAAAAGCGCCAGGGCAGTGCTAGTCACCAGTCGGCTGAGCCTAAACCCAGCACATGAACACCCTGACAATCAAACATGCGTATGTGCGAGGACTATAAGCGTAGGAGTTATGAATATCCTTGGAGTGAGTAGACTTGCAGCACAGGTCCAGAGCAGTAGGAAACAGGGAATGTCCTAATTGTAGTACTGCGGTTTTCCCAGCAGGAGAATGGATGCCTGCTGTGTAAGGGAAGCGGTGAGGTGTATGTCAGAGTAGCTATGAACCATGGGTATACATATAAATGAGCCAGAACACCAATAGTGTAGTGGTTACAGCATCCGCTCAATGTAAAGGCATTCCCAGTTCAAGTACGACTATAGCACATATTAATTGTGTAATGAATGCCTCTGTGCTGTAAAGCCAACATTTATACATGTAAAGGTGACCGCGTTCGCATGGGTCCATTAACCGGATTCCATCAAAGTGGTACTGTCATAAGGAATAAAGCACATGTAATCCCAAAGACATGCCTGTAAACATATGTAACTCAGAATAAGTAGATGCAAGTGGGCCTGTGCGGGTGTATGCAGCTATTAGCATAGCAAATGTATGTTGTCTTGTACAGCTGTAACTTTTATATATATAGTTAGATAGATGTGTGTATAGATAAATATCCACAGACATAACAGAAATATGCAATTACATATCTACATATTTATCTATATATACACATATATATAAATATATATATATATATATATATATATATATATATATATATATATATATATATACACACACACACACACACACACACACATATATATATATATATATATATATATATATATATATATAGCTATATATATACACACACACATATATATATATATATATATATATATATATATATATATATACATATACATATATATATATATATATATATATATATATATATATATATATATATACATATATATATATATATATATATATACATATATATATATATATATATATATATATATATATATATATAAAAATATATAGATATATATAGATTTATTAGGAACACCGAAAGATGAAAGCAAACTTAAGGGTTGTGAAGGGAATTCAGAGCAAGTTAGGAATTATGAAGTGCCCGCAGCGTATGTCACATAAAGCTGCACAAGTGTGAGTAGAGCACCACTCTCCACACCAGAGGCAGGGCTATACCAGTGGCCATAACATCGTTGAAGTGCTACGTCAACATTGTAAACAGATGGAATGTAGGACACATTGCGACCACCTACACTTGTAACCTGCAAATAGTTCGTAATCCATAACACCAGAAAAGGCATGTATGTGCAAATATGAATGGATGGTGAGCCTGTGAATACACGAGGTGGTACAAAATGTGTGTAGGGCCCCAACGCTCATGAGAGGGCAATGTGTAAAGGTGTGTCATGGCTGCAATATCAGGTGTATAATGGCTGTTATGCGGAGAAACTCAACACGGGTGTGCAGGAGAAACTATGGATATGCGAGTATGAACACAGGAGTGATAGGGTATGTTGCGCCGGGTGCAATGGAGCGGCCTGTGGAGGTCAGCTAGTATGTAGGTGCGATTCCCAGATAAAGCGTCGTTTGCATGGAGACATGCGTGAATGGGCGTATCTTTGTCGGCCGTTGTGCGTCAGGTCTGGCAGCCCGGCACGTAAAACCAATACGCTACCCATGAGCGGAACAGAGTTCTGCTGTGACAACCCCAAACCGGGAAAAGCAGAAAGACACAACTACATGAAGACAACAATTTGTTGACATACAGTCACAGTAACACAAACACACATCCTATCAACAGTAATAATATAAATGTGCACAGAAACAAACACAGTAGCAGGAAAAATAGGCTGCGCATACGAGTAATAGGTCGAATGACACTATCACATCCCAGTTAGCAGCGGCACCCCAGACATGAAAAACGTGCGACATCTGTCTGCTGCATAACGTGCAATATACTGAGCACAAGTTCACCTGAGTGAAGTGTCGGTGTCAGAATGACTAAGGCAATAGTATGCTGTTGAAGCAGGGATAAAACCAATACGCATGTGTAAGTGTCCATGTCCAGGAAATGTATAGGTTAACGCACACACAGATGTATATATAGATAAAAACGTATATATATATATACATATAGCTATATTAATTTACATACACATATATATCCATATGGATATGTATATATATATATATATATATATATATATACACACACACACACACACACACACACACACAAGGATATACTACGGATATATATAGATAGATATATATACACAAACAACAGGTAGTGATATATACACATACACACAAAACAAACTATATATGTCAGTGTAGATATACACATGTACATAAATAGGTTACTTCACAGCAATTAAGGGTAACATATTTACAGCCCGGGCATATGTGACTGGGTGGTCCAATAAAGAAACGTTGTACCCCCCACATTGGCCAGCTAGGCCGGACAGACATACAGACAGGCAATACGGATCAATACACTGCCTCTGTCCAAAACACCGGTAGGAAAGGACCAGTGGGAGAGTTCTGCAATGTCTACACTTTAAACATGGATAATGGTGTCCCTTGCGGGACCCCAAAAATTCAGGGTTCCTGAGAACCTGCTGACATTAATACAAGCAGGATGTAGGTGTACATGGAACAGTAGGTTGTGCAAGTGTGATATACATGGGTTGACAAAACGTACGACATGTGTCCCGAGATGGGGAGAGTGGGCAATGTGTAGGGGTGTGCTCATACCCCAGCTGCGCTCGCAGTAAGTATTTGTCACAACTGCTGTAGAGGGGTGCCAGGTAGGTGGACCATGGGTATGCATTAATGGGCTTAAGTGTGCAGGTGCTGGTTGGCAAAGATGTAGTAGGCCTGCTCAGTGGAAGTCATTAATATTCCTATGTGGGCATAGCAGACGCCTGTACATCCCAAAACCTGAAGAGCACATCTACCGGGTAGTCTGTAAACCATCGGGGGAATACATAGAGACCTACACAGTGCCTTGTACCTGATTAGCATGGACGTCCATAGTTATGCATCAGAATGTAACAAAGTCCAACTAAACACTGCCAGAACTAGTGATATTAGGTAAACAGGTGGTGGAATACAGGTAATGACAGATGACAACATGTATGAGTCATAAGTGGCATGTACCTCGACAAACTTGAATGAATACATATGCTTTGTAACTGTGAATTTGTCTGGTTAATAGAACCAATCATCTAAATATGTCCCGCAGGGTGTTATGCATTGTTCCTGATACAGTGTTCATTCACACCCATTGGTATGTGAGTTCTGCTACTGACGGAAAGTGCATAAGTTGCTGACCACCTTAGGTAGATGATAGCATAATAGAAGAGGTTCAACACCAGTACGACTGCGAGGGACACACCCGTCTGGGCAGTTGTGTCTTGCAAAATGACAGTTATGGCACATGGCCTGTGAGTTCGGGAATGGAGGCTATATAGTGTGTGTAGTGGTGTCAGACATCAATTTGTTGTATCAGTAACAGCTACATGTAATAGGAAACAGTATTATCAATTATAATGCTACATGAATAACCTTAACGTATGCAAACCGTGGAAGTCATCCATTTACTACTGGCTGTGGGTCAGACCTCTCAACCAATTGAGAACAAATTTCAACAGAATCAGGGACAAGTCAAGAAAAACTCAAGGACAATCAGGGACACTTTTAAAATATTAGTGCTATTAACTGGAAACATTGACAGAATCAGAGCATATGAATTAATACACATTTTCCGAAGTAAAAGAAGTTTGTAACTCTTAATTATTGTCATTATTCATTAAGTGTAATTCACCACCTTTCCTCCAAAAGTCACCAGTTTTAGGAGGGATTAAGAGGGACAGAGTTGAAATTTGAGTCAAAATCAGGGACGTCCCTGAAAATCAGGGACAGTTGAGAGGTATGCTGTGGGTATTTGTTGCCTTGACACATGTGATAGCTCTACATATAGGGTCTATAGGGCCGCCACCAGTCTGAACGGCCAAAGTGGAACCTGCTCTGTAGAACTGTCAGATGCACCAGGGCAGAACATACCTATAGCCATGCATAATACAGAAATATACATATCAGAACAAATCAAAGCGAAGTCTTATGCTACTACATATGACATATCGACGTGTCAGGTATACAAGACCTGTAACAAACAACCAGTACAGACACATACAACATGACAAGGTCCCCTAATCAGGACAGTTGCAATGGCTAGAGTATTGTCCATACCACTCAACTGTCCCTGAATGTCAGGTACGTCCCTGAGTTTGACTGAAAGTCTAACTGTGTCCTTCTTAATCCCTCCTGGAGTGAGCCATCTAAAAGCATTACTCTGTCCCCAGGTAGCTGGAAACACACACACACACACACACACACACACACACACACACACACACACACATGGCTGGGAGTCGAGCACACACCTAACTACCTTATCACACTACAGCATTACGCAGTTACAGAATGCGCTACCGAGATTACTGGAACACAGCACTCCCAGAGGCATACTTCTAGGTGGATGACATCATCCGCAAAGGCAAGGACACCGATAGGGAATGTATAGAGAGTGAGCAGTCTAAAAGCATATAACTGTCCCAAGGTAGACGTAGACAAACACACGGCAGTGGTGTGAGCGGGACAACTACCTATCTACAGAGCACTATTACAACACTACATAGATACGGGACGTGCCACAGACAGGACACCCTTCAAGACAGTCAACCAGTGTGTTCAATGTAGGCATCCATCATGACGTGGATAATGGACATCTGTTGCCTGGATGACCACCATCGCTATACAGGATGTCAATGGTCATGCCCATACACAGAGGCACATCACCAACACAAGGTGTCACTGGGCATGCTCACACACTTAGTATCACATGTCCGTTTGGAATGTACTGTGTGTCCATCTACCCAATGGCGTACTGGGCATGCTCACACACTTAGCAGTTGCAAAGGGCCGTCTTGCATGCTCATGGATTCTAAACATGGAAGGGCACAGTTTGGAATGTACTGCATGTCCATCTACACAACGGTGTACTGGGCATGCTCACACACTTAGCAGTTGCAAAGGGCCGTCTTGCATGCACATGGATTCTAAATACGGAAGGGCACAGTTTGGAATGTACTGTGTGTCCATCTACACAACAGCATACTGGGCATGCTCACACACTTAGCAGTTACAAAGGACCGTCTTGCATGCACACAGATTCTAAACATGGAAGGGCACCATTTGGAATGTACTGTGTGTCCATCTACACAACGGCATACTGGGCATGCTCACACACTTAGCAGTAGCAAAGGGCTGTCTTGCATGCACACGGATTCTAAACATGGAAGGGCACAGTATGGTGTTACTGTCCCCATGTACATGAAGGCCACTCACATGAACTGACCAGTACACACTCAGGAGCCATCACAGATGTCTCAGGTGCAGATCACAGAGGTACACGCCGCAGTCTACTATGTAGCCGTCAGACATCACCATGTTGTTGGACCAGCAACACACAGCCATACATTACTACAACCCCGTGTGACTCATGACCAGTGGACTGTACATATGTCTACAGCAACTGTGCAGACTACACATGTACCGACAGGGTTCCATCATGTGTTATGCATTGCAATGATACCACTGTACATAACCAGGTTGGCTCTACACATAACAGGGGCCCTGGGTCTTACACAGCTGTGGCAGATGACTGTCGCTGTACACCAAAGAACACACATGTTTGGATATGACATACATGTAATTGCAGTGGATATGTGCATGGACCACACACACAACACATATGTACATAGCATAGCTTTTGCTGTCCTCCATGCAGACAAGTGGCTACAGCAATCACACGCATGCAAATGGAAGGTAGGTCCATGGCTGTTGAATGCTAACAGTACATGAGGTAGCAATGCTGACAGAGGACACATTCCCTCTGTACTAGTTACCCATGACACCCATCATATCATACAACAGTCCATGTGTTATGTATGTCATCACACATGTCCACCAATTGCAATGCATACAAACATGGCTACATGACAGGCATGTAGGACTAACAGACATGTACAATTAGTAGTGTGCATGCAGCTACCATGCATGTGCACTAGCTGATGTATGTAACTCATATGTGCCTAACTACAACATGCAGTTGCAATGCAGCCCCATCATTGACACCTGTATATGGTGAAATACTGACAGTACAGTAGGATGTACATCAGGTATGGATGGATGTGTGTACATAAAGTGGTGATGCACCTTTGCAGATGGATGTTTGCCGGGGACGGCTCACAGGTGTGTCACACGCCTTCCTACCATTACATGTGCAAACAGTACGCTATGTTACTGTTACTTGATGGTGAAGACATAAAACCTACACAGCGGTCAGGTGTTACTGACTGTAAGTCACTTGACACCTGTAACACTTACATCCTCCTGTGTGCATATAGCAGCACAATTGCCGGAGGTAGCATTGGTACACATAATGCAGCCAATACTGCTACATGTCTGTCAGACGTATCATCATATAGCAGGTGTATCATTCACAGTACTGCCATGTGTGCTTGCTTGTGTGACCATATATGCCACATATGGTGGGGGATACATCCCAATTGTCACACACCCCTGTACACTGTTGTAAAGATCTGTACATACTGCAGTGTGGAAAGCATGACATAGGCAGGGGTGGTGTGTGTATCACACACATGTCAGCTATCTGTATGTGAATGACATTTGTGGACTCCACAGTGTGTGTGTGTGTGTGTGTGTGTGTGTGTGTGTGTGTGTGTGTGTGTATGTATGACTGTCTGGTGCATGGAGTGAGGGTGCATGCTACCATACAGAACACACAGGATCCCTACATGGTGATGTAGTCTACTACCCTGTTGATGCCATCGGTCTCAGCCGTACTGGCTACCTGTACATGTTCATTCTCTGTGTCGTGTCGTGTGGGTGCACAATACTGTGAGGGTGATAGGCAGGGGTCCTCATCTCAACACTATGGAGTGTGCGTTATAGTGTTGTTGACCCCGTGAGTGTGGGCATGTTCCTATAATGTGACAGGGTATTACTGCTACACAGTGAGGCCTCATGCTATCAAGTGTCCTCTAACGTTATCATCGGCCGGACCGCTGTGTACACCCCCCGCACCATGTCAACATACCTGTGATGTGACCTGGTATGGATGTCACGTCTCTAGCCACTGTAGCCTATTAAACAGCCCACATGCTTCTGGATCAGTATGTGTGTGGACATCTGTGGTATGTTAGCCTTTCCAACAGTCAGGTTGAGGCTATGAATAGCATGCTGATATTGCCATACGTGCCTGTGAGTATTCCACATTTACACATGGGAGACTGCAAACACTGCTACCTGTTGACACATGCAAGTAGACCATAAGGAGTGGACCAGGGCATCATTACCAACATGCTGTTACTGTTGTTACCGAGACACATACTGTGAACATATAACAATGCATAATAAACCTGTACTACATGGTATGTCTGGTGCATGTCAACAGTACACAACTAATGTAATATACACTTCTCTCACTATTCTGTTCAACCTGTGCATCAGACCATTTGAGCATGTCCCTGCACCGATGGTGTGGATGACAGGGATGCGGCACAGACTTCATCATATGCACAGGGTGATAATGTTTGCCAGGGCATAGGCTGCACCAATGGATGACATCATGTGTGTGGGTAGGGGCCGGAGATCTGATTGGACATGTCTGGTCATTGTGCATGTGGGTGTTGCGGTGCCCTACAGATGTGTTTGCCGTGTGCGTGTATGTGTGCACACAGTTCTGCCTTTTGTGAGGCCTACACAGGGGTATTATTGACAGCTCCAGATTGTACAAACCAGGATGTACAGCTCTCTGTGTCTGGCCATGGCCACGTGACTTGTGCCTGCCAGGGGTTGCATGGGCACTACCAGGCGGAGGTACAGATTGGCTACTGTCTGATGACACATGTCCACTGGAACCGTGTCCCTGCTGGGAATGTCCAGGGCCACGTCCACGTGGCCTGCTGTGTCCTGGTGTGGACAGCGCAGCACTAGCTGCACTGCTACTGCTACCGGCACTATGGGAGCGGGCATGTGAGGTGGCACGCTCACGTTGACCTGCACTAGATGGTGTAGCTGGCCTATGTCCACATGGCCTATGCCTCACTCCTACCAGATGTTCCAGCACAGACAGCTTACACTTGCGGATTGCCATGCCACAGTCAAGGATTCCAACCATGTCACCCAATCGCCTGTCCAGAACATCAGCAATCTGCTGTTGAGCATTTGCCAGTGCCTAGATTTTGTCATTTAGAGTATGGATAGCAGCCCTCTGCAGCCTCTGCCCTTCTCTGTTCTGCCATTCAGCACGTGCCTGTGCCACCATTACAGTCTGGAACATGCATCTGGTGACACCAGCTGCTGCGCTCTGTCCTGCAGGTGCATGGCTGCCAGAGGTCCTCCTACGAGCAGCACTGGCCACATGCCTGTGTGGCACATCTGCAGTCATTACACTGACACCATGGTGTGGAGACACACCTTCTGTAGCCACCACACGTTCCTGTTCCACGCTAACAGACGCTGACTGTCCTTCCTCTATGGCCACTGATGATGCGGTATGTGTTGGCAGCAGAACTGTGTGCGGAGAAGAGGGGGACATAGCTGGGATGGCAACCATTGGCACAGATTCAGCCCCTGAAAACAATGCCTGTACCTCATGCTTATGTTCATCACTGCTAGTATCTGTGGGGACACTAACATCAGATGGACCGCAGGAGGTTAACGCACCTACATCACCAGTGAATGCAAAGAAAGACTCTAAATTACAATAGACACACACACACACACACACACACACACACACACACACACACACACACACACACACACACAGACACACACAGACAGACAGACACACACACAAGGACACACACACAGACACACCATGCATGTGATTTGACAGACGGCATGAAGCATGCATGTGATACAGCAGACGGCATGCAGCTCAGACATTAATAGTGTTAGTTAGCATACCTCCCTGGGTTGCACACAACAGCAAGCAGGTGTCATATCAGTAGCCATGCAGTTCACACATTCATGGTAGTAAGCATGCATCCCCGTGATACACCATGTGGACCAGAACAGGTTAACTGTACACATGGCTGAAGTGATCTTGACATGTAATCTGCTGACATGTGCATTAACATGCATACATGTCTGACACAATGGTGTCCTGACACATGTACAGCTTTGTAATGGGCATCACATTGCAGTGTTGTCTGTATGCCCTACAGATAGAATGCATGTTTAGCAAATGTGCATGAGCATGGAAGGGTAGTGTGAGCCATCTACATTGCTATACAGTGTGAAGTACAGACACTGTGCCATTGCATGGCATCATAAGGTGTCTATATTGCTATACAATGTGTAATATGTACACATTGCATAGCCATAACTGCATGCATACCCATGACATAACTGTGGATTGTGACCCACGATGCTGAGGTGTATACACACCACACCATGCTGTGTCATGTGACAGGTCACTGGAAGACCTACAGATGACACCCCTGCACAACTACTACAGAGTCTTAGCTGCCAGGCAACCATGTCCACACATGGTAGACTTGTCAATTCACCATGTCCCACATGACATGAGGTGCACAGCTAATGGTGATGTCCTACAGCAGCAAGGGAAATGTACAGTATCTGTGGCCTGATGTGGTGTCAGTGTCTGTGGAAGCTGTACAGGTGACTACTGTCATGCTATGACACAGTCGTGATGTTCAACACATCTTATATGGTAGACTTAAGTGACACCTCCACTAGCTGTGCACAGGCTTTGAGGATGTCCAGTGTACCACATCAACTGTATAATCAGTCAACTAAGGCTATAAATGGACCATGTGTGGACAATGTGCAACAGGGTGTATACACATCACATCTACTGTGTGGCTACATATCTCTGGCCATCCCCAATGGCCATGTGTGAACATGTGTTGACCAAATGTTTGTGATGGCTGTCTATCTCACATGTCTGTGTTGTCCCATATGACATACACCCATAGATGTCAGATATGTCACCATCCACAGGGCTATGCAGACAACAGGTTGTATGTTTGGTATGTGGGGTATGTGTTATGGGATAGTGTGACAATATTGCAGCCAGAACACTACGTGTCTGGGACATGTCAGATGGCACATCACAATGTGCGCACCCATTGCAGGGGCATATAACACAATGGTGACTCCTGTGGGCTGCCCATATCCCAGCTCACTGTGTGGTACTGTTTGCGTACCACACATGTGTTGTTCCAGTGTATAGTACATATGCCTACATTGTACAACACCTCCACCGTTGTATGCACAGCTGTCCACACATGTAGCAATGACAGATACTGTGGTTTCATGTCGGTGTATCATTTCGTTTGTATATATTGCACATGGGTAGCCAGTGTGAATGATGGGAGATGCGACCTGTATATCGTGACTGGACCAAACATCAAGTGTACAAGTGTTAACTGGCCACATGGCGAATAGATCTATGCTTTAACATGCCTGATACTGATGACAGTCTCACCTGCAATGGACTGATGTCTGTGCAGCATGCCAGAGGTACCTGTATAGGGGTGACACAGCGGTTTGAACATTATCCATGACTGTATGACAGCCACAGGGTGCACTGTGCATGTTAACACATTCGCCTGTACAATAGCATATAGTATGCACATGTGTGCATACACAGGGTAGCATACTGTAGTATGCAGCATGTGTGTAAGCATACCTTTCATGTGATGTTACATTACATAATGTACAGTGACACATGCAACTAAATGGGATATAATAGTCATATGTGCAGTACTGACTTACCAGGCAAGTCCAGGCTCATTGGTTGGGAGACACCCACCTCTACGATGGCAGCTAGTGTTTGAGGATGCTGTTCTGAGGGTGTCCCCAGACTGGCCAGTAGCTCCTCGGTGTGTGTGAGTGGGGGCTGGGTTGTTGGCCCACCACCTGTTCCACCTTGTTTCCTGGTGATTGCAGTGGCACGCTGTTTTGCATGTCGTATTAAGTCCGTGCAGTGTCTGCGCACCTGCTGATAGGTGTGGTTATGGCCACCCACATCATTAACCCTCCTGCGAAGATCCTGCCACAGGTCGTCACACTGCTGGGCATGCTGTGGCACATGGCTGAACAACACCTCGTAGTTCTCATGGAGGTACGGGATAAGGACATCATCCTCCTGGTGGCTGTACGCTGGCAGGCATGAACGAGGCATTATCTGTAAGACATAATGATGGTGACAGGTCACAGTATCACAGAGATGTACAGAGATACTGCTGCACATACATTTGTAGTAAATCTAGTACATCTGCACACTTATCTTTGCAAAGCATCATGACACTGACACAACTGATATGTTTGTGTCACACACATGTAACACCCGTTATGCATTGGATATCATCACCATATATGTGTGTCACCTCATTACATTGTTCATACTCCATGTGAATACTGTCTTGATGTGGGCATGTCTGTTTGCCTGCACTGGTGTTCTTACCTATCAGCACATGCCTGGATGTGTCCACAGTAATGCTGTTGACCTTGATGCTGTGTATATGTCACATATCAACACATACACTGCCTTAATGGACTTGAGCAGTGACAATGCACTCATACGCATGAAAACCTTTACATGCATGTGTTTTGCCATATACATCTACACGGCACTGTACAGCAGTTCAACATCCTGCCACGGATCACCTGTGTTGCACATGTGATAGACATGGGACAATGGCTAGTCGGACGTCATTTGCAGGGATGGTTATCAACTATAGCATGTACGGACAAGGTTTCCTAGCTGTATCCGACAGCCATTTTGCCACTGCAAGGTGCATCAGTGCCACATTACTGATCCAGACAGTTGATAATACATCTACCATGCGGTCATCACACCATGTATGACAGATATGACATCTGTAGCTTGGATGGACAGGGTTGCATGGTATGGTGGGAGTATGTCACATGTATGGCACAGGGATCTGTCCAGCATGTGGCGATCCTAGTAGTAGGACGGTGGCTGTCCATGACGTATGTCTTTCAGATCAGGATATGTACGTGTAGCATGTCCAACATCATAGTGTAGCACATGTCTTTATGCAAGGTAGCCAGCATGCTGCATAGTGGAGGTGAGGATTGTGAAGGCTGGTATCTCCCATCCACGCATGGCCAATACCCCTTAAAGGTGATATGTGATCCAATATTGGTCACCCGAGTGCTGAGTATGCCTGTCCAATGATCTCCATGCTCAAGTATGACACCCTGTCATGACATGGGTGCCTCGTATGACTACCTAAGAGGCCTGGAGATATCACCAACTCAGGGAGGTGAACTGCACAGCACCATCCCTTACACAGTGTCCATAATGTTGACCGCAGCCTAGGTGGTAGTTAATGGGTACAGGGATATTCACCTAGCGGTGACAATGCTGATATCATCAGTCAGAATGCACACATATGTCACACACCTCACCCACAAAGCCCATTCTGTATGTTGTTCACAACACTGAGACAGCTATTGCTCATAGGTCATGGCCATTCACATCCTCACATACACAGATGCCTCACATTTGTCTGTGTGGTATGGGCTACAATGAGGGGGGAGTACAACACATTAACCCTGTTTTACTGTAGCTGCCACTGGTGTGATATGCACATGTCACTCTGACACCTTTTGTAGTGTTGATTCTGTCAACAGGCCACTGGTAGAACACTCCTGTGACATATGAAGGTACATGTAGTCAAACATCCATACTGTCATCTACATCTGTACTGCTAACATCTACGTTGATAATGGTTCATGGACTTGCAGACCATACTCAGCAGGGTAATAGTGTGGTGCCTCCAATTATGACTGTCATCAGCACTTGTGGGTTGATATTATCCAGCACCCTGTTTGTATTGCATTTTCATGCTCAGCACTTGTTCAGAACTTGTGAGCACTTCATGAGCTACTAATTAATATAGCACCCATTCCAAACCATTTCTCACAAGTACACTGTCTGTCCTTACATTTCCAGCTTGCTTACAGTACAACAGCTGTTGTACACACGTAACGCACATATCTTGTGAGACATGGCTGAATATACAGGCATGTCCAACTGTCACGTACCAGTGCTATTGCCTGTCTATATGATGAATATGGTGTACATGTGGCAATAGAGCAATTGTCTCATGTACACAGTCAATGCTCACCTCCCAACATACGACACTACAGCCTGTGGGAGATGCACATATGCAGCCATGCTGGGGGTAATGCTGTCACCGACCCTGACTGAACCTGACAGTCATGTGGGGACGTGTAACATTTGCAACACACCCCACTCATCACATAGTCTCACAAGATCTCCACAACCACAGGCCACACATATGAGTACAACTTGTGCAGTACCTCTCCATACTCTGTGTAGGCACCAAAGGCAGCCCCCATCACCAAACACAACAACAATAACTTATAGCCCACAGACTCATGTGTGCCCATCACATGCAGCCAATAGGGTGTTATAAACATACACAACACACCAGTCATAGGTGACTCTGTAGGCGGTCACACTGATGTCCCACTCAGCAGGCTACAACAAGGCGATAGTCGCTTAATCTAGCTGTCGGGTAACTGGTTCTGCAACATAACCTATGCACCCATGCCACACCTCACCAGGTACAATTTGACTGTCATTCTCCATGTTAGTGTGACTGCCCTGAGATGCAACTTCACAGACTACATGTGCAGGGACATGCAATAGCTCACCAGTCTTGTAGCCCTGAATGTATGGGCCAAGCCCTGGGGAGCATTATGCATTCATCCGGACTTGATACCACTGTACAACGACTGACTGTTTCACTTCAACAGTTGCCTATGCTTCTGCTGTCATTCCACAGGCATCCGGTATCTGTCCACTTTGACTGACATGGTCAACAAAACACGATGCTTTGGCACAGATGACCTGCACCTGTCAGCCCTGGGGGTACAGATAACATGTAAGTCTCTTGCTGCTCCTATACTGCCTGTCTTGCACAGTTTCCAATAACATTCACCACCAGAACGGGAACAGGCAAGCAAAACATGGGGTCATGTGACTCAATGCTTGACATCTTCATCTCTGACACACGCAGGCAAGGCACTCCTTATAATGGACCACTTCAATATCTCTGCAGTGACTGGGACCTGCCTCTAGGCTCCGCAGAGCACACCTGCAATGACAGGTTATACGCAGACCACACCTTTCAGTCATGTAACCTGGACCGGAACACCCACGGCTGAGGTGTTCCCATACTCCACTATGTTGTACACACATCCTGGCTAGTTACTTAGCACAATGCATCAGAGGTGCTCCATGTGCAACTAACTGTGGCCAGAACTGCTATACACATTGTAACATGCTACAGATTCAACAACATACCCCACGGTTACCAGACTTAATTTCTTGGTGTACTGGACAGTAGGGTTCAGACAGGTACTACTGATGTGAGACTGACACTACCCCACACTTAACTGGGATAGCCACTCATGTACCGACACATTAGGCTAACACTGTCCGGGATTCATAACCTCCACTCGGCTGGATCAACCCATACACACCACCTCCAAGATCAACAATATCCTAGACATGGACACTACCAACATGTGACTGGTGTTCCACACCTGAGGGTATCCCCTTGTTGGTGGATTCCAAACATTTGCTAATCACCCTTGTTATCCACATCCCGACACCACACCCTTCACGGCATACACAGTACAAGAGTACTACAACGCCTACTACAGACGTCTTATGACAGCAGTAGTTAACGTCATGACACCCGTGCAGATGGACAATGCGCATACAAATGCTGAAACATACCCCAGTGCACTTCATTAGCACTTACACGACTGCATGGATCAAGCTATTCCAAACAGAGCCATGATGGTACCCACCAGATAATGGACGCCACTCTGGGGGTCCAGTTCCATGGACATAATTTACAACAAAAGGTGGAGGCTGTTGCAAAGTGGAGTACAATCCCATGGGTGGGGTAGCTCACTGGTCAGTCTCAGTAGGGCTACGGGATCCCTCATCACATACTCTGAACCTAGCTACGTAAACATTACTGTGACACATTCCAGGGTGTACCACAAGGCATTTTGGAGGTATGTCAGTAGTCATTGGCAATACCCACATCTGCTCTGACATACAACAGTTACTCAGGAACATTACAGAACTGAGTGATGTTGGCAACATGCTGGCGGATGGGTTCAATGCTCACATTACACCCTCTCACTCCCTGCAGGGCCACAATCCATGCAGGAACATTGCGGTGTCCCTGTGGTCACAACTACACAGTACTAACCTGCACTCTCTAAGGCCTGGAACACTGACTCCATGCGACTGTCCAACATCCCAGGCTGTGATTTACACAAACCTCTGAACGACATGTCTCCCCAGTTGGCCACCAGATTCAGTAATAGCCTTGTATCAGACATTGTGGCCCCTGAATGGCACACAGCAACAGTTATCACACTCCACACAGGTGGCACCACAATGAACGAGAGGGACTATTGCCCTATACGGCTGACTGGTCTGTTCTGCAAGACTATGGGGCACATCATCATGGAAGTCATTCACAGAGACATTGGTGGGCTCCAGTCCTTTGATGCCACCCAGGTTGGACTTGTTAGGGCCAGAGCATGGCTCCTACACCTGGTGGACTCCTTTGATACAGTTACCAGGGTAGTTGATGATGGTAAGGGGGTCCACACAGCCTACATTGTCCTCTCATTGGCTTTCAGCACCGTTCTCCTTTCTGGTATTGACAACATACACATCCACCTGCACATTGACCCCTATGTCTCAGGATGTTATGCAAAGTGGCTCACGGACAGGACCCACACAATGAGGGTAGCATACCATAGTACCTACTGTATTTCAGTTACACTTGGCGTACTACAGTCCTCAGTCATAGGGCCCCTCATGTTCGGTATATGCTTCCCTGAGGTACAGACTAGCACAGAGGGACTTTCCCTGACTAACTTTCCAGACAGCTGCATACAAAATGTCATGACTGATCCACCAGCTGATACTGACTCCCTCCATAAGGGTGTCACTGTGAAGGATACCTGATATCAATATCATGGCCTCAAGCTGCATGACACAAGGTGCATGAACATCCCCTTTGCATTACACCAATCACCCACTGACTATCACATAGGTGGTAGTCCCCTACATACATGTCACATTGTACGTGATCGTAGTACACACGTATGTAACACCCACACCTTTGATAACCATATTGCCACTGTGGTGTGGATATCCTTCTACGTGGCCACCCTTATCTGTACTGGGTTTTTAGCTGGAACATAGGCACCCATTGTACCTCTGAACTCCTGACGTATACACACATTCAAGGGTACAACACCCCATTTAGGGTGTACCTTACAGAACAGCTACGGCTTTACATACCACAACATTAACATGCCATGAGGATTATTGAGCTCTGAAGGTTGACGTATGCGGCAGAACTACGGACACCACGACTGTACACATTTGCATACTACATACTCAGGGGTGACCTCTTCTGAACAGACAGGGCCCATGTCCACAACAATATTCATGGATATACTCCACATAAGCGACATAAGCAATAGCCAGTGTGAGCAACATGCTCATGGATATGTGCACACACGCAACGATGAGTGGGATGTACTTGAGGGTTACATTCCCAAACCAGACACTCACCATGCTTTGGAACATGATTCCTATGTACATCACGCAGGGACACTCAGTAGCACTGTTCATGTGATACCTCACTTGGTGGATGGGAGACACACATGTACGCCAGGGATCACTGCAGTGGCTGTACTGTGCAGAGGTGCAGGTAACACATGGCTCTGCCGTTCACAGACAGGACACTACCCCTTAGAGAGGTGCCGCTGGTCTAAACACTGTAGTTGGGCTTACATATAGACTTGCCAGACTGCATAGTACCCCACTATGAACCTGTGAAGCTATTACATGTCCTTTGTGCATGGTTAATTGAGTAGCTCTTCCATTTCGATTAGCTATCATGCTGTTACAGTGTCCCATGACTACAAGCCATATGTATCCTGTTATTGTATATTGTACATGCCAATAGACGATACCTTTGGTATGCATGGTATGCCTGTTATGCTGTGTAGACTATCTGACATATCTACCTACAATACTGTACATTACACATATTTTACATATTATCCCATAATGCAAAGCATACTTGCGCAGCAAGACTACCTTAGGCATGTCATTGTCGTTATATGCCCATACACATGTCTACTGTGACAGTATATCAACATATACTATCCCATTCTATGGCACGTACTTGTTGGACATACCCTACCACTGACGGCGGGTGGTATGGAATTTTTCTGTTTAAAGCCCTCATGTAGCATCCCTTGTGGTGTCTGTGATGTTTACCTTGTGGCCCACTGCAGGACACACAATTTCTACAAGCATTACTATGCTCAGCAAGACATCACTACATAATACCTTTTCCCACTTTATGCATTGCGGACACTTTTAATTAATACAAAACAGGCTATACATACACTAACATACTGAGTGTTCTACATACCTTGTTATCATTCCGAACTTTCGTAACTATCTCTCTTACACTGTTTAAACAGTTCTGTGGTATGAGCATACGGTTTGAATGTCTGGCAAGTCATCCTTATATACGTTGAAACCTGTAACATGTGGTTTCCTGCTGCCAATTGGTGTTCCTGAGTGAATTATTACTTGTACATCAGCTGTGCACCTACTCCATTCGCCAATTATGCAGCAACAGTGGGGTATAATTAAATTCTCCACTTGGGCGTTGCCCATTTGCCCTACCTTCGGGGAGATGGCCTGTATTGTGTTTTGTTGTGTGTAATTGCAACTGCTATGTGTAGAGACATGGATATTTTGGATTCATGTCCCCCGTGGATTGTGTGTGACGGCTAGTGTATGTGGTTCTACATGTGAGTGTGCCTGTCATCCCAACCATCTGATAAGGGACTATTGCAAACAAAACCTGTAACATCGCCATCTGTTCCATTATACAATGGCTACGATTTCACATGGCGCCTTTAAAAATGTGTCTCTCATAAGGTATGTTAAGGCTTCTGCAGATGTAATTGAGTGACTGGATGTTTGTGCTGTAATTACAGTCTGTATTGCTATAGTTTCGTGTGTGGGGGATGTAGGTGGGTGTACGTAGCATATACAGGTTTGTGGGGCTTGCATTTCTACATATTCCATATATGTCTGTGGGCTCCTTCCCTAATTAAAGACCTATCAGTTAGTAGACTTTTGTTACGGGCATATACATTGGGCCATTGTTAATTGGTTTCTATATAGTATGCAGGTGAGGTGATACTTTCATACCTCTGGAAATACAGCAATATGTAAAGGAATGTTACTAAATGACAGCTGTCCCATGTATTTCTGTCCCAGATATTTGCACTCATTGCAGTTGTGTTGGTAACTGAACCTCTTTGGCATGGGTTGCCACCTTTACAAATGGCCATTGTGGGACACTTGCGGGACATACATCGGTGTTTACAGGCCGACACATATCCACAGTCAGTACACAGGATAGCACATACTTTTATCCTGAATACATACTTATTGTTGTAGGACTTTGGCTACTTATCATATTGCATGTAACATTTACGTTTCTTACATACAGGCATAACTATTTAATGCAACTATTACATAATATATGGGACATAATAATGTCCTACAATCTCGGACATTTGCCCTTTTTAATGTTTTATGTCAGGACACAACTGCCCAGGCAGGGACTGTCCCTCCTAATGTGGGACAGGTGGTAACCGAATGCCTACGGCTAGCTATAACCACACCTACCGTAATGATCTACCTCTGAGTTGGCACTAACAGACACATGATGCAGACACACACACACACACATTACAGTCACACAGAAATGCACACAGCACCCTCAACACACACATACACAGACTACGGCAATCACAAACACAGTTGAACACAGTACCTACATGGACCGTAACACCGGCAGCGATAACTAAATGTCCCTTCATATCATGATAATATTACTCGCGGTTCTAGTGTTCTGGTACAGTGCTCTTTCGGTCTTTCAGCCTCGTGGTTACGTGTGTTGGTATGTGACACATTCCATAGTTGGTGGTATCCTATTTATTTGTACCTCCATGGTTGTGTACATGTCGTTGACCTATCTATATATTTGCAGATATCGGTGAATCCATATATATCAACATATATCTCTCTATCACCCTTTCTATCTGTATTATATATATGTATATATATATATATATATATATATATATATATATATATATATATATATATATATATATATATCTGACAGAGAGAGTGACAGGCAGAATACACCTTTCATTGTGTACTTGTCGGTGTATACTGTTTCCTGGACTCCGCACATTTGTGTTTGAACCTGTCACATTACACACCTGCCATAGATACATCTTGGCTACCATAGTGTTAGGTGATTGTGTACATGATTGCGTGTTGTACTCCTGGCAGTGGTTGTTTTACCCTTCAGAGCAGGCACTATTAGTACAGGGGTGAATAATGCTGGTTTCACCTGTTCTGGACATCATTGACCGTGATCTGTGCGATATTCAGAGAAGCTTAGCCCTGTTTTGCGCATATCCGTATAGTCATATTTAAACGACGCTTACCAGCACTGGACATTGCATATTTCCGCTAACATGTGCTAAACATGATCTGATGACCTGCATCCGTCATGCATTATTCGTGCCTTCAGGATTACGTTACATCCCTTGCAGGACATGGGACCGGGAACATGCATGACGGTCACTGCATTTACCACTTGGGCATCTGGGATTTGTACACGTGTTATGGCGTTTTGTATATGGACTATACTATGGCTGTTACTCCATACTGCAATCACATGGGTAACTCAGTTAGTTTACATATGGATGAGTCCTATTAATGGTATGTCCATGTGATGTTTAATGGATGTGCTCCAGCATTCGGTATGTATATCACAGTGAGCCACACATGATAATGTGCTACACCTCCAAATGACCATAGGTGGAGCATGCTGGGGTGACAGATACCTGTCATGGGTACACCCCATGCCTTGACACGACATCCATGATTACATTATGTGGAGCCCCTCATTAACACACCAGGGAATCCGTGCAGAGTGTGTGGAGAACAGTGCTTACACACATGTGATCCCGCGATTGCCTCTGCTCCACTGAGCGACAGTTGGTTACTCGATGTTGTGGTGACAGCAGACACTGTTTGCCTTGATTGGTGTATGGTCTCTGACAATCGGGCGTGTACCTACCGATGTACCTAGGAACCTATACACACAATACCAACATATGCTGATAGGTGCGTGTACTGTTCAGGTGTTGACATTCCTTGTTCCAATAGCTGTTGTGTGTACAATGGTTGAGGGCTGCCTATGTAGGATTCACACAGTAGCCCACCTATACATTGCAATTTACAGGTGGTTGTGTGTGTGTGCCATCCATTTTACTGTGTGTGCAGGTGGAGAGGTGTGTTAGTCCGTAGGGGCCTACACTGTCAGAGTATGTGCTATACATTCCCTCTTTGCCAAGGCATAGACATATTGGGCACACCTCCGTCTGCCTACTGGGGTTGGCACAGGGTGTTCGTGGTCTGAATCCCTCTGTGCCTGTGATGGCCTTGGCAATTGCGGTGGGCTATGAGGGCCTTCACCATTTTGTCCCTGCTGCAGCTGTTTCCACAGGATCATATTATGTAGCATGGCACATACTATGAAGATGTGGGCACATGTGCCTGGAGAGTACTGCAAGGCTCCACCAGATGTGTCCAAGCAATGGAACCATGATTTCAGCATCCCGAACACACGCTCTATGATGATTCTGGTTTGTGCGTGTGCCTCATTATGGCATTCTTGCATGGGTGTGTGTGCATTTCTGATGGGAGTCATCATCCATGGCTCCAGTGCATAGCCAGCATCCCCCACAAGGTGGCCATGTGGGATCCCCCCCTGACAAATACCTGATACAGCTGTGAGGCATGCCAGATATGGGAGTCATGGTAGCTTCCAGGGCTGCCAGCACACACATCCATGATAACGCCCTGGGCATTGCACACAACCTGGCAGTTGATAGAGTGGAATCCCTTGCGGTTTATGTAGTGCCTACCATGCTTACTGGGTGGTGACTTGATATGTATGTGCGTGCAGTCTATCGCATCCAGTACCTCCGTGTAGTGTGCCACATGGTGGAAGTGATGCATATTGCTGGCCAACTCCTCCTGAGTTCGGGGGAAGTATATATGCTCATTGGCATGTGGTAACATGGCATCCAGGAACTGGTGTAGTACCCTGGATGCTGATGCCTGTGAGATCCCCATTATATCTCCAGTTGGCCTTTGAAAGGTACCTGTGGCTAGTATTCGCAAGCTTACACATACCTTCGTGTCCACTGGGATGGGTTCCCCTCTGTTGTTTCTGAATCTCAGGCGTGGCCGGCACAGCTCAACTATTTGCTGTAGAATGTCCCTGTCCACCCTGTAACACTCTACTATCTCCAGATCATGTAGCCCCTGGTAGGTTACCCTTGGTCTGAACACTCTTCTCCTTCTCCGGGGCCTGCGGTGGTTGTCAGCATCATCCTCCACAACACCGTCAGTCTCTAACACATGATGATGAATCACAACTATGGCAGCTCCCAACATGTACATTTTAAAAGTTCCCCATGTGTTTACACCTATGGTGCAGTGTTTGGGAATACACAGGTGTGTGTAGGGTGCTTTCACACTTTATACTATTGTGCTGTGAACACCGATGATGTCATAGGGTGTGTATGTACGATCGTAGCTACAGGGTATCTTATGTGTTTTACTACAGGAACTACTATTGTGGTGCCTTTGGTGTTGAATTACATTTGGCTGCCATGGATTACCTCTTGCCCTTCCCTTTACATTTCTTCACGTTTCACCTACCATTTTCTGGCATGCTTCCAGCAGCCTGCTTTCATTTGTACTTTCCTAGACCTGGCTTATCTTGCGTAATGTGTTCTATTGCCGGTCTACTGTAGGTTTGCTTTGCTCTGCTATGACAGTCCTCCTTTCTTTGCAATCTGACACCTCCCCTGTCCTGTTTTGCAGGTTTCTGCAAGCAGACTTGTCAGCTGCCATCGATTGCCCGCTGTGAGTTAATAGGTGTTAATTGCTCAGTCGTACTCCAATAACCCTACTGCGGCATTTCCTTCTTTTCTTCCCCTGACCTTCCTGTTTGTGCTATGGTTCATGGCGCATGCATCCGCTTACTGGGTTTCGGGCACGTTTTCATCCCCGTACACATGCGCTTTCGGGCACCATATGTGCTCCCTTCTAAACGATGCTATACCTACCACCCCACCCCTGTCCTGTGGCTTTGCTTAGCAATGGCCAGGCCAGATTTGCATTGCTCCAATGTGCTTACAGCTACGGTGGCACACCCCACTGCTGATGTCATGTATACCTCTGAGCCACTCCTCAGTGTTGTAGTGCTGTGCCGTATGGTACATCCTTAATCCGGTGGGACGTTTGCGATTCAGTATTACCTGCCTCATTTGCATGGCATTGACTACTAATTCATAGTTACCGCACCGAACACTGTCACAGACCCTTAGCAACCCTTGCAGCTTGGTTGTGGTGTACCATGCATACTATTGAGTATTATGGTGAAATCCTGATTTGTATTACATTGCGATTTTATGACATTTGCATATATTTTCTTTGTGTTCCCATTTGCGCACACATGCCCTGTGGTTATACTTTGTGTTACTGTGGACATGACATTAAATGTTGTTTTTTAGGTGTTGTGCATCTTTTCTTATGCCATTGGCTGTATATTTAGCCATTGGCATATGTTAACTTTGTAATACATGAGTCTGGTCCGCTTTCATAGTTCCGATGTTCTGTTTGGAAAAATGTAAACCATGTTTTTGGTTTACATTTCCATGGGCTTACGCTATGCCTGAACTGATTCATGAATCTCTATGTACCTTCATTTGCATGGTGCGGCACTGTGCATGGGCTGATTAACATTCCTAAGTCAAGGACTGCGCAGTTCTGGCATACGCCGGTAGTGCACGTGGAATTGGATCGTACCTGAATCGCTCAGCGGCCATATTTGGCATTATACCACCTACGCTACGCCTGCACCTGGCGCAAGCTTCATGAATCCCGGGGATGGCCTTCTATACAGGCATAATAAATTCCTTTCCTCATCAACTAAACAAGCCTTAACACTCTACTATATACTTCCCTCACTAACCTGTGGTGCTCCTTTATTAACTAATTTGTAGTCTTCTCTAAAACTAAAATTAGAATCTGGCTACAACAAAATTGCCAAATTTGCTTCTGTCGTCATTCAGCCCATAATTGTATAGCCTTAGGAAATCTCCACTAGCTTGAATTCCCACATTACCTACTACACCTTCAACAAACTACCTCTCACAGACTAATTTACAAATCACAAGACTGCCCGGCACTCATAGGTTCATATGTTCATAGATTAGTACTAGGCTAATTGCCCTTGTGGGCCATTTTTAGCCTAGTCAATTACCCTGTGTGAGCATCAAACCCTGCACCTTGTGTCTGCAAGGTAAACACCTTAACCATTATGCCAACCTCCCACCTCAGCTCATTATTCTCCCTTACTCCCCCACTAGGTCATTATGCTCAGAAAATCAAAACCTAGTTCAAGACCACAAACCTAACCTACTAGCAGGTAAACTCCTATACTCCTGGACTATTTCCAGATCCTGGAATAATCTCCCCTCCTCCATCCATGCTGAACAACATTCCGTCAAATTCAAAACGGCCCTCCACAAACACATCTTCCCTCCAACTGGATCTGCAACTGCTCCACCTTGTCTAATGCTATCACTTAACTCTCTTTCCCTCAGACTTAGACCCAGTACTGCCCTTCTTAACTATCTAACCAAATAAACCAAACTTTCCTCCATTCAAAGGGTTCTTGATACCCTATCCATCCCTACATCCGTCCATACATCCTCAACTCCTTTTCCCATTCTGATAATGGAGTCGGGGTGTCACTTCTGCAGTGACAATCATCTCAAGCCAAGGTTTACACTACCAGGTAGCTAGCCCTGCCATGGCCTTGATACCCTATCAACTATTTCTAATTCTTTTATACTTCACTTAAGCATTCCAACTACTAACCTTAACTTCTACTTGTACTCTGTTTGCTTTCTTAACTTCCCTCTATAGTTAATATCAAATATAGAATCTACAGATGCACCACACTCAAACTGATGGACTTTGCTTGATCTTCCTGATACTTCGTCATTGTTTGAATTTGCTTATTTTTGAATTATTTGAATTTGCTTACTTATCGTCTTTTTGTTTCATTTTATTCCTAATTTTGTACTTTAGCAAGTTGTATCATTTTACTGCTAAAGTTTGTATTGTAATGATTCTTGTGAATATTATAATTACATTGTTGTAGCCACCTCTTTACTGTAATTACCTTGTTGTATTTGTGTATTGGTTTTTCTCCCCGGGTCTCCGCTGAAAATGGCCTCTGTTCAGCCCAGTGGACATTCTCGGTAAACAAATGTCAATAAATAAATAAATCTACTAAATGCATAAGTATCTCCTATACTATAATAGTTCCCTTTATTTCATGAGTATAAACTACTTAGCAAATGTATGTGTACATGTTAATAACGTATATTACTTAATATATGTTCTTGCAAGTACTGAATTTCTATTTAAAAATGTTTACAATATGTTGGAGCTTTTTTCCTGGCATCTCTACTGAAAAAGGTTTTTTGACTAAACTTAGATGGAATAAATCCAGTAAACAAAAAACAAAGTAAAAATAAATAAATAGTAATGTATGGTGGTGTAAGATATTGGAGTAAATTACCATATCAAAAGTTCAATTATTCTTGGCCTTCTATTTGGTATAATACTTTTATAATTATGCACCTTGTATTACATTTATTAATACTCAAAGAATGATGGGTCATGATGCCTAAATTATTCCAGTGAAGTTAACAACATGCATTTTCCTATTTCTCTTTATTGTATCGTGTATAAAAATGAACAAGTAAATAGCAGACATAGATCTGGGGATTGCAGTAATATAAAACACTTATGATCTAATTTTTCTAAGAATTTAAAGTAATACAATATTACAAAGGCCCACTTTTGTTTATGTTTAGTTCTTCACTTTTTCCACTGGAAATATCTCAAAAAATTGTTTATTTCTAATTTCTGTTATTTTCCCTGTTAGTCTTCTTGTTAGCAAAAAAAATAGTTTATTGGAAAAAATGGAAACGTTTCATAGAAAAAATAAAACTTAAACATGTAAATGTCACTAAAAGGAATACAACATTTCTGAAGACTTATGTTCAGCTATGCCAAACTACATTTTTAAAAATGTGACATGAGCTCTTATTAAATATTTTATTTATTTTATTATATGCAATATGTTTATGCTGTATTATTTGAATGAGTTTGTGAAGTTTGTTATTCTATTATTATTACTGTTTGCTCTGTTTGTACTTAATGAAAATTAAAACAAAATATTACTTTTTTAAAGGAAACTTGAACCAATTGAAGACAAGTCAGCATAGTACTCAGATTAGAAAGGTTTGCACCAAAAAAGGTAAAATCATTGACAATAGAAAGAATAAAGCAGGAAGACATGCATAAACAAATGCTGGCTTTGCAAACAGATTATACAAAAAAACTTAATAGTAGTATGAATAAACATTAGAAAACAGGAAGTTGAGTGATTTCTTTAGTAGACTAGCAGATGGAAAGGTAAATCTAGTATCAAATCACTTCAAATCAATACAAATGTAATTGCTGATAATAATGGTATGACAGAATTATTTGAAGAAAATCTAAGGTTGGGAGTGTTTGCAAATAAAAAGGGCCACATAGAAAAGCACTATTAGTTATACAAAGAAATGTTGTACAACACAATTCAAGGAGTAAAAATAAGGGAAAACTCACTTCAGTGCAACAGATGATCATGTAATTTATTAAACAGAACTGTTTGAACTTTATATTTCTTAATTATAATACTGCTTGATGATTGCAATGATGGCTGCTTGAAAGTAAGTAACATAGGCTATCATCATTTATCCAGGTAGCATAAGTATTTCATTTTCATTATTTCATACCTTTATTAATTTACATCTTCAAACACTGAAGCCAGACAAAGCCACTTGGCCTGGGATCCAGATTATTCTATTCAGAGAAGGAGAATGGTGTGGTGATTTGTGGTGAGGAAGATTCTTCTGAAGATAGAGATGGATGCTATCAGAATTAGAGATAGACTCATGGCAGTCTGACCTCAATGTGAATATATGGCGGTATTCATTATTTCAGCCTATGCCCTAAAGCTGGGTTGGGATGGCAAGGAAGCATGTATTCAGTTAGCAGTTAAAGAACTGGTGTTGGTAATATTACACCTAAATGGTGATATAGAGATAGGCAGAATAGGATATGAAGAATGCCTGAGGCCACATAAGAGTGGCAACAGGATTAAAGAAGGAAAGGCCATTCTAGACTTCTGGTTCACCGAGAAAGATTTTCACAAGATCGCACAAGAGAATGGTCAACATTAAATTCCAGTAGAATTCTTCTTATTCAGGAAACAGCACAGGGATGGAATCAGAGATTGCAAAGTCATCTGCAGTGAAACAGTCAGCCCACAACATAAACCATTGATGGCCACAATCAAATGCAAGCAGTGGTCAGAGAAGGCTCTAAAGGCAGCAAATATTAGGCTGAAGATCTGGAAGTCGACTGGAGTAAAAGCTCAAAATTCAGGGAAATAATAGGGGTCTAGAACCTCAGGAAGAAGTGGAAATAGGTGACTCTAGAAAGGCGGTGTCTCAAAGCAGCATGTGTGAATACTATAGACTGGATATGTGGCCAAGCCAGGTATGGAAATAAGGTACATAAGGAAACTTGTTGTGAAATGTGGGAGCTCAGGAAGTTATCAAAAAAGGAGTGCAGGAAAAAGTGATGGATACAAAAAATGGATCAGTCTAAGAAGGAATGTTGGCTAACAAAGAAGCTAAGAGAGCAGTCAGAATAACAAAGAATAAGGCATCAGAGGCACTTTAGCAGTTTCTGGAAAGTGACACAGAAGATGGGGCAAAGAAACTCTGTCAAGTTGCAAAGCAAACACCAAAATATAAAGAAAATAGGCATCAGTCACCATTCCATAGGACATCAAAGGCAGATAAAAGGAACACTTTCAGCAACTTCTGAACAAAGAAAACCTCACAGAAGTTGTACTACATTCACAGACTATGATGAAAAGGGAAGAAGAATTCATCATAGAAGAAGTAAGAATAGCATTAAGTAAAATGAAGTCAGAAAAAGCATCAGGCTCAGATGAAGTCATAGCAGATATGAGCAAATGTTGGGTGACTTAGGAGAAAAATGGCTCCTGGGTACTCATAGCAGTATGGAAACAAAGGTGTGTTCTAGATGACTAGAGAATAAGCATTCTAGTATCAGTATACAAGAACAAAGGGTATTTTCTCAGCTGTAGACATTATAAAGGTAGAACATTCCTGACAGAATTCATAACATGGAGAAGAGGGTGAGTGATAAAGGAATATGCAGAAACATAAAGTAAGATGGTATATGAGCAGTTTGGCTTGATGACAACTGACCTGGTGTTTGCAGTGGGACAGGTAGTAGAGAAGAACCTGGAGATGAGGAAAGAGCCCAAATGGACATTCATAGAATGCAGTGTGCAGACTCCTAGTGAAGGTGGGTGTGATTAGGGTTCAGATCTGATCTCACTGTTTCTCATACTGCTAATGGATTACATTAACAAACAAGTCAGAGGGAATAGATCAACAAAGCTGCTGTATACAGATGATGTGACAATAAAAGCAGTCTCTGAACAGGAACATGATAGGAGAATGGAATACAAACCTGAAGGCACATGAGCTGAAACTAAGTACAGATAAGACAAGACAATTGTCATGGCAGCAAATGGGGAAAATCGGAAGAAGCTGAAACCTGAGACAGATGGGACACTAGTGGACTAAGTAACAAATTCAAGTATCTGGGAGGGGTGGTTGAAAAGAAGGGAAGTAAGAATGATGAAGAGAAGGCTAAAATCACAGGTACTGCAGCCAAATGGTGCAGAATGCCGAGGACAGTATGTGACAGAAGAATGCCAAAGAAGCTGAAAAGCAAGGAGTACAAAACAGGGCCGTGGCCAGAAGTACAGACACAAGCAGTGAAGGCAGAGCTGTTAAAGAAGTTAGAGGTGATGTAGATGAAGTTCCTGAGACAACTGGCAGAATACACCCTGAGGTGCAAACAAAAAATGATGACATCAGAGCAGAAGCCAAAGTAACGAAGTTGCAGACAAGGGCAAAGAGAACAGATTATGGTGGCACAGATGTGCAGGAAATCAGAAGTTGATTTGGTGAGATAGGAAGCAGGTAAGAGGAAATGAGGATGTTTAATTAAGAAATAGATGAACTGCATGAGAGAAGACCTGCAACAGTCAGGCATGACTGTGGAATAAGGTAGAAGAATGCACTGAGTCAATAGAAGTGCTGACAGTTGAAGTGACAGCCTGACCCCATACAGAATAAAATAGGAAAAAGTGGTTTGATGATGATTAATCTGTTACTTTACGTATTCAAACACTAAACTTTTGCAGTTAAAATTACTTAAGCAATAACCCATGCCTGGGTGTGGATAATGTTGGATTTACCCACGGTTGGCATGGTTTGGTCACAAGGGCAAAGCCCGAGTGCCCAAACAAAGACAATCGTGGGTAAATCCGGCATTACCCACACCCAGAAGTGGGTTATTGTTATTATACAATGCCATTATTTAAGAAAAAAAATACTTACTTTTCTTAAATAATGGCATTGTATAATGCCTCCTTGCTGCCCTTCCACAGCTGTCCGGTATTCTGGAGCAGTTCTGATGTACTGCGCATGCTTATGCTTATGCAGTACACCAGGGCTGTGTGTAGAGGAAGCAACAGGGAAAGGAAGATCTCCATTGCTTTTTAAAAGTGTGTCACTATGTTAAACGCGTTTAACATAGCGAGATAGCTTAAAAAAAAGTAACAGAGATCTTCCTTTCTCCGTTGCTTTTTTTAAAGCTGTCTCGCTATGTTAAACTCATTTAACATAGGGAGACAGCTTTAAAAAAAGCAAAGGATATCTTAACATAGTGAGACGGCTTTAAGAAAAGCAACGGAGAAAGGAAGATCTCCGTTGTTTTTTTTTTAAGCTACCTCGCTATGTTAAACACGTTTAACATAGCAAGATAACAGCAATGGAGCTCTTCAGTTCTCCATTGCTGTTCAACACATACAAAAAAAAAGACTTATACTAATGGAAAAAGTCTGGGTGACCATACCTTTTTCCATTAGTTTAAGTCTGATTTACAACGGGCATGCTGACCAATCAGCATGCACATTTTAGAATATTAATGAGGGGTCATTGTATAAAGTCTAATATAGGTGGGAGAGATAACAAAATAATTTTGTAAACTGCATCACATTAAATGATCTAAAAGTCTTAAGGATGGTGGGGGTCCGCATGTGACTGCACATGGAAGCAGTACCTTATTGAGTTATCTTTGCTTCCCAGATACTTTCTCTCCTGAATTTGAAATAAACATCAAAATAAAAGCTTATACCTTTACAGTGCCTTCTTCCTTTATAATCTGAGCATTTAACAGAATATAATCTGGGTTCACCACATGTTTTATCATTTTTTTTTTGGAATATATTGTGTCTCACATGACAGATACATGGCATTGTAAGATGGTGACCTCACACAAACATCATTATTTATACCACCAGAGGATCTATACCCAGCTGTCTCTTACTTCCCTCATGTAGGCTGTATTACAGGACACTAAATCCTGGATAACTCCACAGAACTAAAAAAAATATTTTTTTCACTCTGTCTCTGTTTTCTGAGCTATTTTAACACCTCAAAACCATTCTGATGGCTTCCTATAGAATGTTAATATGTTTTCTGCAAAATGGTTGCCGACTGGGATTTGACATCTCAATGTGATCTTGTTTTTCTTCAAGCCTTTCACTTTCCCATAATCCATTTCATGTCTGCTTTATATGAGTCATGCTAGACATAAGGAAGTAGGGATGGATTACCACTGACATATAATGGGATTAGTGTCAGTCACTGTTATCTTATATACCTTCTGTAACAGGACTGCTTCTTTTATTTCTTGAATGGCACTCATTTGCGAGTGTCTCAGGGCTTGATTCACAGTATACTAAGGAATTATACAGCTGCAACCAAAACAGTAACTAAATTTCAGGGCCTTTGTTCAAAGTATCTTTTTGTAGACCAAGATGAATTGACCCCCCCCACCACCACCACCACCCCACCACACACACACACACACACACACACACACTTTGGTAAATGTGCTGATACTTTACAAGAATTACAAGGAAAAATATTTTCCAACTTTTCTTGAAAAGTCGTACACATCTTTGATACTACAATCAAGTCATCTTAAAATGTAAATTCAATACTGTGATATTGCTTATGTAAATTTGTCAAAACAGGTGAGAATTGCCTTTGAACCATTGACTGATCTAATTGCTCTTTTTTGCTATGGAAAGCATTGTACGCAGCTGTGAATCAGTGTAATTTCTCTTCCTGTCTGCAATAAAGACAATAGAAAACAGTTTCACATCTCTGTCTTATTTACAGCAGCCTGAGCTTCAGGCATCAGCAGGACAAATTACCCATATAAGATTGTCAGCAGTACTTGACTATAAATTTCTCTGTGTTTGTAGTATGTCATGCAGGCACAAACTCCTCTGCAAATTATGTGAGAAGTTAAACTTAAAAAAGTGTGTGGTCTTTCCCTTCCTTTAATTCTAAGACAAGGAAATAAAGTTTTATAAAGTATAAGCAGGTTTCAGGTACCTACACAATACTGGAATAATACTGTAGGGAGAAATGCAACCTAAGAGTTGAGTTAAATTATAGGAGAAGATGGAGTTTTCTTTTAAAGGGTCCATCACTATGCAGGGCGACCAGATTCAAAATCTCATTGCTGTAGTATAAGGAAATGGGACAGCAGAGAGAGTGGGTTAACAACCCATACTTCGCAGAATTTGGAGTTACAATCACAGTTAAAGAAAGATGACTTTGACAACAAGAGGCAGCATAATAATCTTCAGGTTTTAGGCCTCATGGAAGGCAAAGAGTTTGTTAGTTAGATTTCTAGACTACAAATGCAGGAGACTGTCTTAAGAAAGGGGCAAGAGTTGAGAAGTGCTTTGTCAATAGCTGGGGCAGCATTTCACCTCGCACTAGATTTCATTAATGTGATTTTTAATAAAAGGAAAGTGATTATGCCATTTTTGAAGAAATTAAAATATGTGGTTTATCAATGCAATTTTGCTTTCTGATGACACTGTAAGTAAACTGGAATGGTAAACAAGCATCTCTTGACAACCCAGATAAGGTCAGCAACTTTCTAGACATCCTTATGGCACAGAGAATGACCAACTCCTCCTGGTGTTATACTTGTGAGATGGGCACTTCACAAATACACAGACAGACAGGCAACTGATCAGGGTCTTCCCATTTTTCCACCCAAAAACCCAAGGGAAGAAAAAGCTGAGAGATGTTTTATCTCAAAAATGTAGACTCTTCAGTGGCCTTAAGGAAGCAGGCCAGTACTACAGTAATATCAGCAATGCCTGTTCACAACAGGATTTCTGCCCTTCAATGTCTGCATGACCAGACTGGTGAAGATAGATAGTTTGTTACACTGGATCCATCCCCAGAAGATTTTAAGACCTTGTAGGAGCAACCTCAAACATCCACTCAAACAGGCGGCAGAACTTTAGAAGGAATTTAAACCAATCTGACTTCTTTCCAGTGTATCTTCCTCTATTTGTCCACATTCCACATGTTCTAATGGACAGATGGCAATAGCAAGATGAACTCGCAGCAGTTCAGTACCATATTATTCCAATGTGTGATTATTTATTTTTGGCACAATAAATAATGTCATTGCACCTGATTAATAATGGTGTAAAAGTTTATGTTTAACTTTATTCAGTGGGGGACAGGGTGGCTGTTGTGGGGGAACTGTTTAGTTACAAGGGAAAGAATTTCCTTCTCCTTGAGTCTTTCTGGTTCTCTGCTCAATTGTGTGTTGCTGGTTGATTAGAGGTTTATCCTATCGCTTTTAGTCCTCTCATATTGTTTTTCAGTCCAGTTTTGTGATTCTGTTTTCAATTCTTGTTGAACAATTTCTTATAGGCTCAGATTCAGATTTATACACTCACCACTAACATTACATTTGATGCAAAAACTGTTAAGCAGGACTGCAGGAACAAAGATATGTTAATCTGGATGCTGCAGCTACAATGCTTGAAGTTCTATCGGGAAATATTAGGGGTCTGTCTTCATGGCACAATATTAATGTCTGTTTTACCTGCTTCAAACAACATGGCCACAGGTTATCTTTTTCAGGAAACTAAATTAATAGGTCCATCTGTTAAGAGAATAGTCAAGAGATGGAAGGGCTGGGGTGAGGCAATCTGAGCTCAATCAGCCAAGAGAGGCATTATTACACACATCCATCATTCATTGCACTGGAGTTGATAAACAAACTTAAGGACGATAAGGGGAAGTGGATAGTGCTTAAGGTAAACACAAGCAGGGGACCCATTCTATTAGCTAACTTTTATGCCCCAAACACAGATTCAATGGACTCCCTTTCTTGTTTGCCAAACCATTGACATAACATATAGAGGCTGAATTGCAGTGATGGTTGGGGTAACTGGAATTTTAATATAGCCCTAAACCCTACCCAGGACAGAATCCCAGTGGACAGCTGTAGACTACCACACTTAACTTAAACAGTTTGTGACTTGGTAAAGGATCTGACCCCACACATGCAGCGCTATGCGTGGATCCAGGATCCAAGATCAGGCAGTGTTAGTAGGTTAGATGATATTTTCATAAACACAGTTAATGGTATGACAGTACTCTCTTGCATACACCACCCCACCTGTCTCTCAGACCACAGCATAATCATTATGGAGATGCAAGACCTTGCAGACCCTACCCCATGCAGGCACTGGAAGCTTGATCCTTTATTAACTTAAGAACAGAAGACCAAAGAAATGCTGAGATCTCACCTTAAGACCTATATAATTAGAGCCAATACATTCAGGGTAAACCAAAGCCAGTAATGGGAGAATTTAAAATTATTTATCTGCAAATCAGCTCAACAAATGTGCAAGCAAGGAGAGAGATATAAATGTAGGACACTAGAAGGTCTGGAGCATTCACTTGGAGTGAAGAAGGAAATGTATAAATGGGTGGGCTGTGCCAACCCAACTTAAAGAAAATACATTTTTACTCTCAAAAATGAGTGCAAATCTATCTCATTTATTGACAGAATCAGATAAATGGGAAAGATGGAAAACTCATATTGGCCAAAGGGAATATCCTCATCAAAATTATTTGTTCAGATATTAAAGGAAGGGAGGAAGGAATGTTATATTCTAGCTGGTCTGTCTCTTCCAACCTGACACATCAGATCATTCCTCCCTGCTTACAGTTATAATATTTCACTTCTTTGTCAAGCCACCTGGATGTGTCCACATACAGTAAAAACACGTCAGCTATGCAGTGGATGCTACCCAAACACTTTGTGCAGGCACCTTAGCGAAGGAAAAGTAAGCACAAAGAGAAAACCTTAAGGTATTTCACTTCATTGTCAAGCTATCTGGACCTGTCCTCACACTGTAAAGGAACTATTTCACAGCAATCAGCTGTTGACAATGAAGCTGACGTCAGAAAGAGTGACGATGTACGTCCTAAGGTGAGGATTCACACTGTAAACTAACATCAGCTGTGCAGTGAGTTCTACCCAAACACTTTACACAGGCACCTTAGTAAAGGAAAAGCAAGCAAAAAGAGAAAACCTTAAGTTGCATTCCCCACTTATCCTTCCAATTGTGCTTAGTGTCCTACACTTCTAATTTTTCTTTTTTATAACCATGTTAAGACAAGCGGTATCTCTATGGCTACTCTTTGCTTGACACTTCCTTTCAATACACTTCTATCTCAGTATGTACATTCCCTTTAGTATGAACCTACCTATTAAAGTGGTGGAATAACATACACTGCTTTGCTGTCATACAATTATTAGCATTGTCTATTTTCCTCCAAGCTCTCATTTCTGAACAACTCGTATATTTATACCTACCCTTTTTGAGCTCATTGCTAGACACAAACCTTGACTGATTAACTCCCAAAAACAGTGGGAGTTGTGTCCTGCTTCACTCCTCTCCTACCGCCATTAGCCAAGCCACCTCCCAGACCACCCATTATATTTGCTGTGATTTTCACTCACTGTCACAACCTCAAAAGACACCTCTTAATAAGACATCATCATAAAACCACATAACCCGCTTATCTCAGTTCTCATAGTCAGTTCTGCAATTTTACAGGAAGTCTTAACTTATATTTAAAGCTTCCTGCATAAACACAACACACATCCATTCAGTAATACATTCCTATTTCCCCAACATATAATGTTCTACCTCCTTCTTCTATCCTTTTCAACTCTCCCACCACCACCACTATCAATAAGAAACATTTTCATAAAACACTTACACAACCAGTCATCATACCAGTATGTATTACTCCTACTTCCATAACTTCCTTACTAACAAGCCCCCCCCCCGAAATCAGACCAAACCTATTTCCCAGCCGACCACTGTCAGGATCATTCATCTGTATGATTACTAAGACCAGAAACATTTTCTCTCTGCCTGAAAACACCAATGACCTCCTTCAGATTATCCTCCATAATCTTTATACTCCTTCATAAGAGTAACATTGACCCCAGACCGGGTGCAACAACTCTCTCCTCAGCATCAGAACTACTCCTTTCTTACACTGGCCTGTACCCTCCTCAATGCACATAACACAAAGAAACAAACAAGATCACATAAGTGCTTTTATTTTCCACAGAATCCTGGCTCAAAAAAGACTGTCCTAACTTCCAACACTTTCTAACCTGCTACAAGTATGTCAATGATGCCAGATCAGCCAAACTGTCAGGTGAGCCTCTCTAATTATGTACAAAAATAATCTAAACCCAAAAGGCATTGCCCACGGAAAAACCTCCTTAGACTCCAGTCCTAACTGGCTTCTCCTAAAACTTCCAACTCACAAAGGCAAACCACTACTGATTGCTACAGCCTATCTACCATCCCTAGAGAAGCAGCTCTACAAAATTTCAAATCACTAATCACTAACATCCTTAATAACTGTCCCAAAAATAATAACATAGTCATTCTAGGTGACTTCAGCCTTAGTTATCTTGGCCCTTTTTCATTTGATATAGGTACTTTCCTGTCAGATCAAGGTCTCCAGCTCATAGAAAATCTAACACCTAATCTGAGATCCTCCAAGCACTCCACTCTCGACCTGATTATTACAAACATAGCAAACTCCATCGCCAACATAAACATTCTGCCACCATCACTAAGTGACCACTGCCAAATCACCTTTACAGTTATCAACCATCCTATAAAACTCCCACCAATATTAAAAGCCTTCAGAAACCAGAATAGCACAAATGACAAATGCAGAACCTGTCTCACAGCCCACAGTGGAACCATATACTCTGCTTACTTGACCCTAATACAATAGCTGCATGCCTAACCAACTTTCTAATCCAGCTGCAGGACAAATTCTTCCCACTTATCCACTGGATTTATAAACCCACCAAAACTGAATTGCCATCCACTGAACTGAAACATCTTTTAAGCCTAAGGGATGAAGCATGTCAACAATGGAAACAGACACAATCAACTGACAACTGCACCTCCTTTATAGTGTTTGCATAGCCAAGAAGTCCATCAGAAGGCACAAAAGAAATCTCCAAACAAAGAAACAAATTACCATCTTACATTCCTCTCAAACACTTTTGGAAAGAGTTTAACCTACTTACGGGAGGAAAACCTCCTCATGGTGCCCTATCCACAAACACCATTCAATGTGGTACAGCAAAACTTCCACCAGAGGATTTCCTTAAAGAACTTAGCAATCTCTCATGAAAAAAACTCCTTATCTCCCACAGAACATGCATTGCACACCCCACCATGATTCTTATCCAACTTCCACTTCAAAGGCATTCATCCCAAATAAGTTTCCATTCTACTTGAAAATATTTCCACTGACACCCCTCCTAGATCTGACAACACAGACTCCTGGTTCATATATCACTGCAGAGAACATCTATGTCTTCTTCTCAACCACATATATAATCTATGTCTCACACAAGACATCATGCCACAGATTTGGAAAACCAACCCAAAAGATAACTCTCACTTCTGTCCCAATAACCATCCTCTCAATTCTGGGCAAACGTCTTGAACAGATAGTCTACAACCAACTCTCCCTCTATGTCCAGCAATATCACCTGCTGTCCTCCACACAACATGGATTGTGACCTGGACAAAGTACTATAACAGCACTTTGGTCTGTAATTGATAATATCCTTCTTGAAATTGATAATATCCTTCTAAATTCTAATGGTGGTCTCCTTACAGGTGCACTATTTATAGACTTGATGAAGACATTTGACCTCACTGACCCCTATCTTCTCCAAAACAAACTAATTGAAAATGGTATCAGTCCAGATGCTACTCCCTGGTTTAAAAACATCTCACTGACAGACACTCCAGAGTTAAAATAGGATCCTTGCAATCAGAATCCACACCTGCTAACAAAGGTGTGCCATAAGGATCCATTCTTGCGCCCTGCTATTCTCCATATTCATTAATAAACTTCCTTGTGACCTCTCCCATATCCACTTATCCTTTATGCTGATGACATGGTCATTTACCAGTCAGGTCACTCTCATACCAACATTCAATGCCAACTCCAGTCAGACTCATAAACCACCTCCACTGATGGCTCATAAGCCATAAACTACTTCTCAACCCCACCAAGACCAAAACTATGCTTTCTGGAATTCCACAGAAAATTCACCAAGCACCTGACTCTTTAACTATCTTTGACCTATACAACCATTCCATAGAGACAACCTCCACCTTTAGATACCTTGGACTATGGCTTCATTAATCACTAAACTTCCACATCCACATGGACAAAGTGAGAGCCAAAATAAACTCTTGCCTCTTCTGTGCAAAAAAAAATCTCCCCTTTTCTATCCCAACCAGCTAGAGTAGCCATTGGCAAAGAAGTTATCCTTTTTTGACTTGAATATGTGCTCCCAATGTTTGCTAATGCCTCCTAGAAAAACATTTCTACACTCCAGACTATCTCTACCAGCATCTGCTGATTCATTACAAACTCACCTCTCTGTGAGCATCAGTATAGTATCCTAAAAAAAGCCAAATGTCTACCCATAAAACAAAGCTCTAACCTACTCCAGCTACACACATTTACTCCTCTAGCAGCCAGACTTCATGAGAAAACGTCCTCGTACAACCTGCAACACAACTCACAAGCCACACCCACTCTCATTACCCCTAGAACCAAACTCCACAGCACTGCACATGCTCTGTCACACCAACTCTCATTACCCCTAGAACCAAACTCCACAGCACTGCACATGCTCTGTCACACCAACTGTCATTACCCCTAGAACCAAACTCCACAGCACTGCATATGCTCTGTCACACCAACTGTCATTACCCCTAGAACCAAACTCCACAGCACTGCACATGCTCTGTCACACCAACTCTCATTACCCCTAGAACCAAACTCTACAGCACTGCACATGCTCTGTCACACCAACTCTCATTACCCCTAGAACCAAACCCCACAGCACTGCACATGCTCTGTCACACCAACTCTCATTACATCTAGAACCAAACTCCACAGCACTGCACATACTTTCTGCTGTCAGGCACCCTCTCTTTGCCAGCTTTCCTTATCGATATTAAAAAAGCAACATTTATTACAAATTCCGAATGCAACTCAAAAAGCACTTCTTCATCAAAGCCAAATGCTCCTGCTTCAATATAGGACACATCACCTGACCTGTCTCCTTTCCGAGGCTCTTCTCCTGTATCAAGATTCACTGTAGATTAACCCACTTTAGAAACTAATGCATATATTGTATATTACACTCTACTTGATAGTACATTACACTCTGCTTTTTTGTACATTGCATTCTGCTCATTCACTGGAATGTATATACACAGTTTTTCTATGTAATTAGTCTGAACTATTCTGTTATTGCTTACATTTCTGTATTTTTTGTTTGCAAAATATGTTGTATTTCACCCAGGCTGAACCTGAAATTGGTCATTATTGATCAGTGCTCTACCCTGGTAAACAAATATGAATAAATAAATACAAATAGCCTTGAATGATGACACAGGCATACTGCCTCAGAACAACAACAAGACTGATGATAAAATGTCCAAGTAATATAAATCTCTATATGCATCTAAGGTGCAATCTAGCAAGAAACAGTTACAGGATTTCTTGAACAACATCCGTCTATCTTGTATTGATTTCAAATGAAGATGCTGTTTTCCTGAATGCTGTTTTCCATCACACAGCATGAGATTTATACTGCTATAAAACAACTTTCAAAGGGTAAGACCCCAGGGTCAAATGGAATCCTGGGTAAAATATGTGATCTTTTCCTAGGAATCCTAGCTAAGTGCTACTGGAGCTATCACAACATGCTGAGGTCTCCAACTCCCTCCCCTGTTCTTCTCATTTAATCTCAATTGTCTTTTTGCCCAAGCCAGACAGAATTTGCAATCTCCTTTAGCGTACTGCCCCATATTCAACAAAACATAAACTCTTTCCAAAGATTCTTGCCAACAGACCAACAGACTGAGAAAATTGGTTCCCAAACTATATCTTGCTTTGCAGTAGGGAATTATCAAAGGGAGGGCAGAAGAAACAGACTTGATTTGTCTATGGATCAATATCACACAATTTAGCAAGACTCAAAGTTCCCCTATGAGCATATGTTTTTTAGATTTTAGGAAAGTCTTCAATTTGTTGGAGTGGAACTATATATGAGAAGCCATGATCACATTTGAGAATTGGGGGTCTTTTTATTTGCAAAGGAGCAAGCTTCTCTATACTAGACCCATGGTGCACTTCATAATGAATAGCATCACAGTCTCACCTTTTATCCTACATGGGGGACTGTTAAGGAGGGCCTCTCTACCTTGTTGTTTATCCTAGCTACAAAACCTTAGCCACATGTTTAGGATAGCAACATGCTGAGGCTGGCATAAAAATCATTCACATGACTTCCTACTCTTCTGCGTGGTTTGCAGCTAATGGAGCATTGTGGGCTATGGACCCCATGTTGAATCTTCCTAAGACTTCAGAAGCTCTACACTGATTTGAGAATATCTTAGGGTTCACCTTAGGTCAGCACAAATGCTCCTTCCTACCTGTCAACCAATGAATGCTGGGCTAAGCACAGTTTTAATGGATTGAAACATCATGGTTGTGCATAACCATAAACATATGGGATCCATCTTTCCACCAACATCTAGGACATTTCGTATCTAAATCCCAACCCAGAATTATACTCCTCCAAGTGCACTCTTACTGAATGGGGTAAAACACATCTTCATTTTCTGGCTAAGATCAAGGCCATTAAGATGTGCCTTCATCAAAAATATCCTTTTTTTGTGAGGCATATTCCTTTTCTGGACTAAACTGCTGAATTTCCTGAAACATTTCAGAAACTGTACTTATCTCATTTGGGACAATAAGCCACCTTGTATAGCAAGAAAGAATTTGCAAGGACATGCAAGCAAAGGAGGGCTAAAGGTCCCAGATACAAGAGGCTACAACAGGAATGTTTCAGTTCTTCAGACATTACAAGCCAGCATGATATCACTTTATATATGGATGCCTGTGGAGCTACAGGTGATTGTTTAACAGAAAACCATTTAGGCACAAGATGTCAAAAGAAAAGTATGATATCCAGGAGGTAGGGACATTATGGATCTTCAGGAATTTTATGGGATAAACAAGAGCCTACATTCCTTGCTCCTGGGTTAGGATCTGTTACAATGCACAATATCTCATTGATCATAAACCCACCCATTGGCAGAAATGGATTATCCTAGGCATATATTTCTGGCATGGCTTATACACTCCAGACCAGGAGGGATTTGTAACTCTTCAAGCACTTAGGGATAAAAGGGAGGGGGTAGGGAATGTTAATTTTTGGCAATATTTGCAACTAAGGGCATTACATTAGTCTGAGGCTGTCAAACCACTAACTTAGGTTTTATCAAGGTCTGCTGCACACACCCTTCTTAAATTCTTACTGCCTATATCCCATCAGAAGGACTTGCTGTCAGCCATTTATCAGTACCTTATTGATCACATGACTTATGAGGATGACCCTTTACAGCTTAAATGGGTCATGGCACTTAGAATTATTATCTTCCTTTGCAATTGCCCAATGTGTTAGAGACCTGGCAGGGCTTTTTGGACATGCGCATCCTTGCTTTTACCTAGAATAAGTGATTCCATCAATGGCAGCATCTTCCATACAGAATATTCAGAAGAAGAGGTTCTGCTGATAGTTCTTGTTGGAGATACAGATACTCAGTAACAGACTTTGTGTTATGGCAGTGCACCAGAAGTAAATGGGTATGGGTGAGGGTGCAGGATGCAGCATCATGAGCCATTAGGATTTCCCTGCCTCCACTCTCAGATCCTGGTTTCTGGCTACTGGAATTAGAAGCGCATACCTTCAACCTTACTTGGACCCAAAAAATGTGGCAAGGGACAGTTAGACTTACAACTATGGCTATTATTTTCAGGTATTGGAAACCAGATCCTGAAAACATTATGTTGCAGTCTACAAGCAAAAGTTATGGTATTCTTACAAGATAAACACCAGCATTTAGGAATTCAGAGACTATTGATCCATTTGTCTTTTCAGTATCAACCATTAAAGGAAAACAAAAGGACAAAAGGGAAAATGAGGACATAATAAATAACAATAACAACTGAAAGAAAGAGAAGAGGTTAACACTTTATGGTGGTAACAAAGTAGTAGTTATAGCCAGTCATTTAGTTATTTTGTTTTACTGTTTTTTAGGATGTCCACACTTGATACCTTATAACTTTTAGGTTTTACAATTTAACGTATTATTAAAATTAGTTTTTTTTTGTTACATTGTTCTGAAGGTATCTTTGTTTCTCTGCAGCATTTTAATGCATTATGCAGGTATAACAGTTACTTCAATACCCACCTTGCATTATTTTTTAATATCACAACTTGTTTATATAATCTTATCTTATACATATTGCTTTAACTTCAGAGTTAAGCAGTGTTTGTCATTCTTCTGTATATGTGTTTTAATAAAGTTCAATTATCTTTAGGGTCATGAAACATACCTCAGTGTCACAGACTTGAGGGTCTGAATGGAGAGATGATAAGTCAGCAAGCAAAGGAGAGTAGTATTGCTGAAAGTGAATTCATCCTCAAGTCTTAGTGAGTACCTTTACAAGGTGGACCCTGTTTTTCACAAAATCTCATCAAGATTACACTGATATATATATATATATATATATATATATATATATATATATATATATATATATATATATATATATATATAATGGATTTATATAGCATATATCATGGACAGAAGTAAGTCAAAAACAAAAAAGATAGCTGGGTGCACAAGACCCAGGATAAAAAAGTGCCCAATCCTGGTAGGCGGACTGGTGCCAGGACTAGAAAAAATGACAGTGTAGAATCCTCAAAATGCAGAAACATTCCTACAATGGGACCAGGCCACAAAAATCACAAAAACTGATAGGCTAAAGAATAGCCATAAAGACAACAGAGTGGACTATTGAGGATAAGAAAAAAAGTATGTATTGTTACTATTATGCAAAAAGCCTAGAATTTCCAGACACAAGATATACAAAAAGATTAAAAGAGAAATTAGAGGAAAAAAAATACTTTCGCAAGAAAAACTGTCAGAAGCCTCAAATAAAAAAATTGTGTTCATTAATACAACAGATTTGTGAAAAACAGTATATAGGCCAAGAAACTTTGATCTGTTTGGAAAAAGAAGCATCTGAGGAAGTGTGAAAATATAAACAACAAAATCTAGAGATTTTTGAAAAGTATAAAAAAGAAATATGGACATGGGAAAGAAAGAGAGAGTTCATATGGTGCAATATTTATGTAAAGGAGAAAGTCAAATTAATCAATATAAAGAAGGCAGCCGCAAAGATATTCAAAGAGAAATACAGGCAAAGGCATCCAGATATGGAACATTTCACAATAAAAAATATCACAAAGAGGGAATGTAGAAAAGTAGATTAGTAAAGTAGAAGTTAAAAAATAGAAGTTGAAGTTGGAGTGCTGCGAAGTGAAGGATTTGGTGTAGAACGTCTAACACAGGTTGCATCACAGCATGATGGAACAAGTCCTCAAACTAAGGAGAAACAGGAAGATCAGGAGACCTCTGAAGAAGAAATATGGACATGGGAAAAAAAGGTGATTTAATATGGTGCAATATCTATGCAAAGGAGAAAGCAAAACTAAACAATACAAAAAGAGCAGCACCAAAGATATCTGAAGAGGAATACAGACAAATGAATCTGGACATGGAAAACTTTACAGAACAAAAAATAAGAAGACAAAGTAGAAAAGTAGAAAAGGAGATTAGTAATGGAGAAGTTAAAGAAATGGAAACTGAGGTTATGGAGTACCTCCAAAGTGAAGGATTCAGTGTATAAACTCTAATTCAGAAAGTAACACAACAGGATAGAGCAATGGATATCCAAATTAAGGGGAAACCACCAGAATGGGAAGCAATTGGTTAGGTGCCATATTAAGATATTTTGGAGCTTTCCACAGGAAAACAGTATAAATGTTCACTTGAAGCTGGACAGCAAGGGAAGGAACATGAACCTGTGGAAACTCTGATGCAGTCAATGTTGAGGAGTGATAGGCCAGTGAGTTCCCATATGACAGAGCAAAGTATGGCACAGGATGAAATTGAAGAGAATGCACCACAGGGAGATGATACAGAACTTTCTATAGAATGCCTGCAAGAAATAGAAAACAAAAAAATGTGCCCTCAGTTTAGAAGAAAATGAGCTAAAAGAAGAGTTGCTTGATTTAATAGACATAGATAGACATGTTAAGATCAATGAAAGAAATAGACTGCAGAAGGTCAATAAAACCCAAAAAGTCAGAAGTTTGATAAAACAAATAAACACAGTAATTATGACTGTTCATAGAGATGCACACAATATAGCAGAAGTAAACAGGATAGATTACTGTGCAGCTAACTTAATAACTGATAAAGTTCTACCACAAGAACACAGTGTAGTGAGGGAAAGGAAGGGAAGAAATTGAATATCATCATGGAAGCCTTGAATAGAGAAAATTATAAAGCAATTAAGACAAGAAGTGTTACTGTTAGAAGAGTATAGAAGGGGGAGCAGATAAACAAAAATACTTAGAAAGATAGATGCGATAAAAGCAATGTGCAGTATTAGAAGAGATCAGAATCTATCATGCACTATCACAAATAACAAACTAAAAATCTCAGCACAGGCAGAAAATATACAGATAAATCTAAAGGAAAAGTACAAAATAAGTGATTTATTGAAGACCCAAAAAAGTTTTATAGCGAACTGGGAAACAAGATCAAAGGAACTGAAAGACCACCAAATAAAGAAGAAATAGATATATTTTGGAGAAGTGTTTATGAAGATCTTGTGGAACATAACAAAGATGCTAAATGGATAGAAGAAGTAAAATAAAGAATAAGAAGTTTGAATATACAGGATATGAAATGGGATTAAGTAACAGCCAGAGAGATTGAAATAAAGTTATGAAAAGCCTCTAATTGGAAAACCCCAGGCCCAGATGCAGTACCTAACTTCTTGTTAAAAGTATTAACATCTTTGCACAAAGATTTAGCCATGAGTAAGGACTATTTATATGCCCACACCAAACAAATACCAACCTGGTTAACAACAGGAGAAACAATGCTCCTACTTAAGAGTGAACCTGCAAGCTACTCTAAAAATTATAGACCAATAACTTGCCTTCCCACAACACATAAACTATACACTGGAATTGATGCCGACAGAGTTTATAGTCATTTAGAAGAAAACTGAATTATGGCAATAGAACAAAAGGGCAATAAAAGAAAGTCATATGGAACAAAGGATTGTTTGTTGTTAAATAAAGTCATAGGGCCAGATTCACGAAGGCTTGCATGGAATCTTAGAGTAGAGTAAGACTCCATGCAGCCATCATGTCCGACGAGCGATCCAGGAACAGCCTGTAGGGGCGTATAAGAGAGCTCCTAAAATGGCTCTTACACAGACAGGGCTGGGATATGCAAATTACCTCAATTGCAGGTGAAGGGCATGCAGATGAGGTAGATATGCGATTCAGGAAACCCAAACCTGTCCGAGTAAGAGCAGTGTTATTTGCAGAAAATGTTAAAAATTCC
>NC_056725.1:86747737-86764442 GCF_019279795.1 Protopterus annectens
TAATGTCATGATGCTCTGTTTCTTTCAGCTAGGAAGCTGATGCTTTCGGGTTTCCTAGAAAGTAACTCAAAGCTTTAGGCGGTATGCAGGGATCGGACTGGAACTCAAATAAGTGTCCAGTCTGAAGCACAGCTGCTGACAAAAGTCTACCAGGATGGTGCAGTGTCCGTGGAGCTGATTGGCAAGCAATTGCAAGAGTCTGAGCAGCAAAAACTCTGTATTTCATTGCGAGGTAGAAATGAGATGGCACACGCTACCTTCTGAATGCTGCATCCAGAAAACAGTGCCTACAAGCAGCTGTCCTTCCACACACAGCAGGAGAAGATGAAGCCACAGGCCCTGGCAAGATTGGATCTCACGACTCGAGCTTACGAGACCAGGGCTCTAACCAGAGCTACACAGTCACTCACCCCAGCTTCTGATGGCCTTTTTTTAAACATATCTTTTCACTATTGTCTGGCTTACGACAGGGCTATGCAAGTTGCATTTTAGGACCTTTTGTCACACCTGCCTATTCCATAAGGGCATGGGCAGCTATGACCAGCGCCATATTGCCCAGTATATGGCCCGATACATTGGCAATCCAGTGACATGCTCAGGAAACTGAAAACCGATTGCTGTAGCGTCTGCAAAAATATTCTTCCTCAATAAATTATCTTCATTTACTTTGTCTTTCGAATACTAGTCACACAAGTTACAGCTTAGGAACGATGAAGTAAGGAAACTTTGAACAGGCACTCTCCTGGTTTAAAAAGGATTATGTCATGTCAATGTCATTTGCAAACCTGCATGCATCTGCATAGTCCTTTGCATGCAATATGGGAAATAGTTTTCAAGAAGTCACTTTCGGAATCACTACAAAGTGCTTGCAGCTTTAGCAGTAAGTAAGGATGCAGACCGGATCAGGTATGGCCAGGGATGCTGACAACACTGAGCAAGGTGCTGCACTGTCTGTGCACACGGATGAGAAGCGGACACAAGAGCCTGAGCAGAAAAACATGATGTATGTCTTGTGCTAGTAACGGCGTGGAACAATGCTGTGAGAGTGCAGGCCTAAAATATAGTGCCTAAAACTCATCTGACTACAGGTGTTACGACAGCTGAGACACATCTTTCTCAGGCAAGAGCTTCAGGGATTCAAACTCATGACCCTCAGTCTTCAAAACCAGCACTTTAACCACTATGCTAGCAAGCCTCAAGGTGGCAGTGTTCTGCACAGCTTTCTTCAAGAGAAAATCCCTTCCAGTCATTTTTTTTTTTTTTTTTTTTTTTTTTTAGAATAACTGAATTGGCTCTTCTTCAGCACATCTTTCTCAGGTAAGAGCTCAGAGGATTCAAACGTATGACCTCTGGTCTACACAACGACTCCTTAGCCAGTGCACTAGCAAGGCTTAAATACGCTGCATGCAGCACAGCTTTGTTCAAGAAGGAATCTTTTCATCTGTCACTCTTTTTTTTTTTTGTTTTTGTCTGTTAACAGAGTTACTGAATTGGCTCTTCTCAGTTCACTCTTCTGCAATGCATTCCACAAAGCCGAAGGGAGAGTACTTATGATGGTGGGGGGCAGTTTGCTTGACTAGGCCAGTGTAACTGGTCACATCCTGCACACGTGCTTAAGAGAGGTAACTAGGAGCAGAAGAAGAAACTTACCCAGACAGCACTTAAGAAAAGGAATCTGAACAGAAGAGGCAAGATTAAAAACAGTCAGTCTGGAGCTGCGAGACAAAGGCAGAGATCAGACTCTTAAGCAGTTGCCGCCCAGACATAGGGGCAACAGGCAGAGCTTCCCAGTACCATGGAACAGAGGTCCAGTCTCGGCGCCCTGTCAGGCTGTGACTGTGAGATACAGGTCAATCCCTGGCTGACTTTGAGCCACCCGGTCCTAGTACTAATTGTGTACATTGCCCCACCAAAAGGTAGCTGGCCCGTCACGGGGATCGAACCCTTTGACCTTGGCGTTAATGCTTCCAACGCTCTAACAACTGAGCTAACGGCCTGTAGGTAAGAGTGCCCCTCGAAGCTCCATCAGCATGGTAACTGATGTCCAAGGACGGCGAAGTGTGAACAATTATGTGTAAAGAGGTGCCCTGAGCTCCAGCTCAACAAAGTGCTACTGTATCAATACTTTCGCTTGACCAGATGACCGAAGCGGCTTAGTATCTGTCAACACATTTGACCTATGGCAGCTCATCCACTAGGAATGCTGATCTGAATTACAACTTCATTTCACTTTTGAACCTGCTGTGACTTAAATTGGCTTCATGATGCTTTCCTATTTGTTTCTTTCAGCTAGGAAGCTGATGCTTTCGGGTTTCTAAGTAACTCAAAGCTTTAGGCGGTATGCAGGGATCGGACTGGAACTCAAATAAGTGTCAGTCTGAAGCACAACTGCTGACAAAAGTCTACCAGGATGGTGCAGTGTCCGTGGAGCTGATTGGCAAGCAATTGCAAGAGTCTGAGCAGCAAAACTCTGTATTTCATTGCGAGGTAGAAATGAGATGGCTGCGCTACCTTCTGAATGCTGCATCCAGAAAACAGTGCCTACAAGCAGCTGTCCTTCCACACACAGCAGGAGAAGATGAAGCCACAGGCCCTGCTTAGGGTGGATCTCACGACTCGAGCTTACGAGACCAGGGCTCTAACATGAGAGCTACACAGTCACTCACCCCACGCTTCTGATGGCCTTTTTTTTAAACATATCTGTTCACTGTTGTCTGCCTTTCGACAGGACAATGCAATTTGCATTTTGGACCTTTGTCACCTGCCTATTCCATAAGGGCATGGGCAGCTATGACCGCTGGCGCCATATTGCCCAGTATATGGCCGATACATTGGCAATCCAGTGACATGCTCAGGAAACTGAAAACCGATTGCGCTGTGGCGTCTGCAAAAATATTCTTCCTCAATAAATTATCTTCATTTACTTTGTCTTTGAATACTAGTCACACAAGTTACAGCTTAGGAGCGATGAAATGAGGAAACTTTGAACAGGCACTCTCCTGGTTAAAAGGATTATGTCATGTCAATGTCATTTGCAAACCTGCATGCATCTGCATAGTCCTTTGCATGCAATATGGGAAATAGTTTCAAGAAGTCACTTTCGGAATCACTACAAAGTGCTTGCAGCTTTAGCAGTAAGTAAGGATGCAGACGGATCAGGTATGGCCAGGGATGCTGACAACACCTGAGCAAGGTGCTGCACTGTCTGTACCTACGGATGAGAAAGCGGACACAAGAGCCTGAGCAAGAAAAAACATGATGTATGTCTTGTGCTAGTAGCAGCGTGGAACAATGCTGGCGAGTGCAGGCCTAAAATATAGTGCCTAAAACTCATCTGACTACAGGTGTTACGACAGCTGAGACACATCTTTCTCAGGCAAGAGCTTCAGGGATTCAAACTCATGACCCTCAGTCTTCAAAACCAGCACTTTAACCACTATGCTAGCAAGCCTCAAGGTGGCAGTGTTCTGCACAGCTTTCTTCAAGAAAATCCCTTCAGTCATTTTTTTTTTTTTTTTTAGAATAACTGAATTGGCTCTTCTTCAGCACATCTTTCTCAGGTAAGAGCTCAGAGGATTCAAGCGTATGACCTCACAGATGGTCTACACGGCGACTCCTTAGCCAGTGCACTATAGCAGGAACTTAAAATCGCTGCATGCAGCACAGCTTTTGTTCAAGAAGGAATCTTTTTCATCTGTCACTCTTTTTTTTTTTTTTTTTTGTTTTTTGTCTGTTAACAGAGTTACTGAATTGGCTCTTCTCAGTTCACTCTTCTGCAATGCATTCCACAAAACGAAGGGAGGTATGATGGTGGTGGGGGCGGCAGTTTGTGACTAGGCCAGTGTAACTGAGGTCATCCTACTGCGATGTAGAGGGGTAACGCTGGGGCAGAAGAAGAAACTTACCCAGACAGCACTTGAAAAGGAATCTGAACAGAAGGCGAATTGAAAACAGTCAGTCTGGAGCTGCGAGATGAGCAGAGATCAGACTCTTAAGCAGGAGTTGCGCCCAGACATGAGGGGCAACAGGCAGAGCTTCCCAGTACCATGGAACAGGGGTCGGTCCGAAGGTGCGCCCTGTCAGGCTGTGACACAACTGAGATACAGATAAATCTGGCGACTTTTTGTTCACGGTCCTGAAGTACTAATTGTGTGCACATTACCCCACTAAAAGGTACTGTTGTCCGTCACGCAGGGATTGAACCAGCGACCTTGGCGTTATTAGCACCACGCTCTAACCAACTGGGCTAACCATTGTAGGTAAGAGTGCCCCTAAAATCCATCAGCATGGCAACTGATGTCAAGGACAGTGTGAACAATTATATTATATAAGGGTGCCTGACTCAGCTCAACAGAATGCTACTGTATCAATACTCCTTGACAGATGACGCTAGTATCTGTCAAACATGTTTGACTTCAGCTCTCCACTGAGAATGCTGATCTGAATTACCTTCATTTCTTTGAACCTGTGACTTAAATTGGCATGGTATACAGCTTTCTTTCAGCTAGGAAGCTGATGCTTTCGGGTTCCTAGAAAGTAACTCAAAGCTTTTGTTGGTATGCAGGGGATCAGACTGGAACTCAAATAAGTGTCAGTCTGAAGCAGCTGCTGACAAAAGTCTACCGGGATAGTGCAGTGTCCGTGGAGCTGATTGGCAAGCAATTGCAAGAGTCTGAGCAGCAAAAACTCTGTATTTCATTGCGAGGTAGAAATGAGATGGCACACGCTACCTTCTGAATGCTGCATCCAGAAAACAGTGCCTACAAGCAGCTGTCCTTCCACACACAGCAGGAGAAGATGAAGCCACAGGCCCTGGCAAGATTGGATCTCACGACTCGAGCTTACGAGACCAGGGCTCTAACGCAGAGCTTCACTGTCACTCACCCCACGCTTCTGATGGCCTTTTTTTTTAAACATATCTGTTCACTGTTGTCTGCCTTTCGACAGGGCAATGCAATTTGCATTTTTCGGACCTTTTGTCACACCTGCCTATTCCATAAGGGCATGGGCAGCTATGACCGAGCCATATTCCCCTGTATATCGCCCGATTCATTCGCAATCCAGTGACATCCTCACGAAACTGAAAACCGATTAGCAAAATATTCTTCCTCAATAAATTATCTTCATTTTGCTATCTTCGAGATACTAGTCCACCTGAGAGATTCACAGCTTAGGAGCGATGAAGTAAGGAAACTTTCGAACAGGCACTCTCTGGTTAAAAAGGATTATGTCATGTCAATATCATTTGCAAAACCTGCATACATCTGCATGATCTTTGCATGCAATATGAAATAGTTTTCAGAACCCTTTGAATCACTACAAAGTGCTGCAGCTTTAGCAGTAAGAGATGCAGACGGATCAGGTATGGCGGGACGCGACAACACTGAAACAGGTGCTGCACTGTCTGTGCCTACGGATGACGGACACAAAACCTGAGCAGAAAAAAAAACATGATGTATGTCTTGTGCTAGTAGCAGTGGAACAATGCTTTCTGTGAGTACAGGCCTAAAATATAATTACTTACAAAAACTCATCGACACAGGTGTTGACAGCTGAGACACATCTTTCTCAGGCAAGAGCTTCAGGGATTCAAACTCATGACCCTCAGTCTTCAAAACCAACACTTTTAACCACTATGCTAGCAAACTCAAGGTGGCAGTGTTCTGCACAGCTGTAAGAAAATCCCTTCCAGTCATTTTTTTTTTTTTTTTTTTTTTAGAATAACTGAGATTGGCTCTTCTTCCAGCACATCTTTCTCAGGTAAGGCTCAGAGGATTCAAGCATGACCTCTGGTCTACCTAGCGACTCCTTGTGGTGCACTAGCAAGGAAGCCATCGCTACGCCATGGCACAGCTTTGTTCAAGAAGATCTTTCATCTGTACTCTTTTTTTTTTTGTTTTGTCTGTTAGGTTACTAGTTAGCTCTTCTCAGTTCACTATTCTGCAATGCATTCCACAAAGCGAAGGGTATGATGGTGGGGGGCAGTTTGTGACTGGAAGGCCAGTGTAGTGGTCATCCTGCGTGCGATGGCAAGAGGGTAACTGGGGGCAGAAGAAGAAACTTGCAGAACCAGCACTTCCAGAAAGGAGTCTCGAGACAGAAGGCAAAGATTGAAAACAGTGATCCAGTCTGGAGCTCTGCGAGACAAGGCAGAGATCCAGACTCTTAAGCCAGGGTTGCAGCCCAGACATGAGGGAGCAACAGGCAGAGCTTCCCAGTACCATGGAACAGAGTCAGTCTCGAAGGCGCCCTGTCAGGCTGTGACTGTGAGAATCTGGGTCAGGCTCACAAGCTGACTTTGGAGCCACCCGGTCCCAAGCATAGTGCAGTGTGTGCACATTGCCCCACAAAGGTAGCTAGCCCGTGGGGGTCAGACTCCAGCGACCTTAGGCGTTAATGGCACCGCCTCCCTTAGCTGAGCCTAACCGGTGACCCTGTGGGTAAGAGTGCCTGGGCTCATAGCATGGTAACTTGATCAATGTCCAAGGACAGATGTGAACAATTATTATGTAAAGGGTGCCCTGACTCAGCTCAACAAGTGCTACTGTATCAATACTCCTTGACAGATGACAGCTAGTATCTGTCAAACATTTGACTATTCAGCTCTCCACTGAGAATGCTGATCTGAATTACCTTCATTTCTTTGAACCTGTGACTTAAATTGCTTCATGATGCTCTGTTTCTTTCAGCTAGGAAGCTGATGCTTTCGGGTTTCCTAGAAAGTAACTCAAAGCTTTAGGCGGTATGCAGGGATCGGACTGGAACACAAATAAGTGATCAGTCTGAAGCACAGCTGCTGACAAAAGTCTACCAGGATGGTGCAGTGTCCGTGGAGCTGATTGGCAAGCAATTGCAAGAGTCTGAGCAGCAAAAACTCTGTATTTCATTGCGAGGTAGAAATGAGATGGCACCGCTACCTTCTGAATGCTGCATCAGAAAAGAGTGCCTACAAGCAGCTGTCCTTCCACACACAGCAGGAGAAGATGAAGCCACAGGCCCTGGCAAGATTGGATCTCACGACTCGAGCTTACGAGACCAGGGCTCTAACCTGAGCTACACAGTCACTCACCCCGCTTCTGATGGCCTTTTTTAAACATATCTGTTCACTGTTGTCTGCCTTCGACAGGGCAATGCAATTTGCATTTTGGACCTTTTGTCACACCTGCCTATTCCATAAGGGCATGGGCAGCTATGACCTGGCCATATTGCCCAGTATATGGCCCGATACATTGGCAATCCAGTGACATGCTCAGGAAACTGAAAACCGATTGCTGTAAGCGTCTGCAAAAATATTCTTCCTCAATAAATTATCTTCATTTACTTTGTCTTTTGAATACTAGTCACACAAGTTACAGCTTAGGAGCGATGAAGTAAGGAAACTTTGAACAGGCACTCTCCTGGTTAAAAGGATTATGTCATGTCAATGTCATTTGCAAACCTGCATGCACCTGCATAGTCCTTTGCATGCAATATGAGATAGTTTTCAGAAGTCACTTTCGGAATCACTACTGAAGTGCTTACGGCTTTAGCAGTAAGTGGGATGCAGACGGATCAGGTATGGCCAGGGGATGCTGACAACCTGAGCAAGGTGCTGCTGTCTGTCACACACCACCGGATGAGGCCGGACACAGAGCCTGAGCAGAAGAAGAGCATGATGTATGTCTTGTGCTTTAGTAGCAGTGGAACAATGCTTGTGATCAAAATATAGTGCCTGAAACTCATCTGACTACAGGAATTATTCACGACAGCTGAGACACATCTTTCTCAGGCAAAGAGCTTCCAGGATTCAAACTCGACCCTCAGTCTTCAAAACCAGCACTTTAACCACTATGCTAGCAAGCCTCAAGGTGGCAGTGTTCTACTGAAAAACTTTCTTCAGAAAAATCCCTTCCAGTCATTTTTTTTTTTTTTTTTTTTAGAATAACTGAATTGCTCTTCTTCCAGCACATCTTTCTCAGGTAAAACCGAGTTGGCTTATGACCTCTGGTCACCTAGGCCTCCTTAGCCAGTGCACTATATAAGGCTTAATCGCTGCATGCAGCACAGCATTCAGAAGGAATCTTTTCATCTGTCACTCTTTTTTTTTTTTGTATTTGTGTGTTAACAGAGTTACTGAATTAGCTCATCTCAGTTCTCTCTTCTGCAATGCTTACCACAAAACGAAGGAGAGGTATATGATGGTGGGGGGCAGTTTGTGATAGGCCAGTGTAACTGGTCATCCTGCGATGCTTAAAGAGTGGCAGGGTGAAGAAGAAACTTGCAGACAGCACTTAGAACTGAGACAGAGGCAAGATTGAAAACAGTCAGTCTGGAGCTGCGAGACAAGGCAGAGATCAGACTCTTGGCAGGTTGCCGCCCAGACATGAGGGCAACAGACGGAAGCTTCCCAGTACCATGGAACAGAGGTCAGTCTCAGTAGCCCTGTCAGGCTGTGACTGTGAGATACAGGTCAATCCCTGGCTGACTTTGAGCCACCGGTCCTAGTACTAATTAGAAAAGTGCACATTGCCCCACCAAAAGGTAGCTGGGGCCCGTCACGTGGGATCGAACCCAGCGACCTTGAGCAAGTATATTAGCACCCACGCTCTAAATCCAACTGAGAGCTAACCGGCCCTGTGTGGGTAAGAGTGCCCTCGGAAAGCTCCGAATACTGGAAACATGGTAAATCTGATGTCAAGGGACAGTGTGAACAATTATGTGTAAAAGGTGCCCTGACTCCAGCTCAACAAGTGCTACTGTATCAATACTCCTTTTGACAGATGACAGCTAGTATCTGTCAAACATTCCCGACTCATTCAAGCTCTCCACTGGAGAATGCTGGATCTTGAATTACCTTCATTTCTTTGGAACCTGTGACTTAAATTGCTTCACCATGATGCTTTGTTTCTTTCAGCTAGGAAGCTGATGCTTTCGGGTTTCCTAGAAAGTAACTCAAAGCTTTTAGGCGGTATGCAGGGATCCAGGACTGGAACTCAAATAAGTGTCCATAGTCTGAAGCACAGCTGCTGACAAAAGTCTACCAGGATGGTGCAGTGTCCGTGGAGCTGATTGGCAAGCAATTGCAAGAGTCTGAGACAGCAAAACTCTGTATTTCATTGCGAGGTAGAAATGCGGATGGCTACGCATACCTTCTGAATGCTGCATCCAGAAACGACAGTGCTTACTACAAGCAGCTGTCCTTCCACACACAGCAGGAGAAGATGGAAGCCACAGGCCCTGGCAAGATTGGATCTCGATTTCTGCGACTTACGAGACCAGGGCTCTAACGCTAGAGCTACACAGTCCACTCCACTTGCGCTTCTGATGGCCTTTTTTTAAACATATCTGTTCACTGTTGTCTGCCTTCTGACGAGCAGGGCAATGCAATTTGCATTTTAGGACCGCTTTTGTCACCTGCCTGTTATTCCACCGCCAAGGGGCGCTGGGGCGAAGCTATGACCTGCTGGTAGCCATATTGCCAGTGCAGTGATAGCCCGATACATTGGCAATCCAGTGACATGCCTCAGAACTGAAAACCGATTGGCGGCTGTAAGCGTCTGCAAAAATATTCTTCCTCAATAAATTATCTTCATTTACTTTGTCTTTTCGAATACCTAGATCACACAGAAGTTACAAGCTTAGGAGCGATGAAGTAGAGAAACTTTCTGAACAGGCACTCTCCTGGTTAAAGAAGGATTATGTCATGCTCAATGTCATTTGCAAACCTGCATGCATCCTACCGCATAGTCCTTTGCATGCAATATGGAAAATAGTTTTCAAAAAGTCTGCCTTTCGGAATCACTACAAAGAGTGCTTGCGAAGCTTTAGCAGTGAAATGGAATGCAGACGGATTCAGGTATGGCCAGGGATGCTTTGACAACACTGGGACAAGGTACTGCTGCACTTTCATCTGTCACCTACAGTGGATGAGAAAGGCCGGACACAGAGCCTGAGCAGAAGAAACATGATGTATGTCTTGGCGTATTGCTAGTAGCAGGCAGTGGAACAATGCTGTGAGTGCAAGGCCCACTGGAAATATAGTGCCCTAAAACTCATCTGACTACGGGTGTTACGACCAGCTGAGACACATCTTTCTCAGGCAAGAGCTTCAGGATTCAAACTCATGACCCTCAGTCTTCAAAACCAGCACTTTAACCACTATGCTAGCTTGAAGCCTCAAAGAGGTGGCAGTGTTCTGCACAGCTTTCTTCAGAGAAAATCCCTTCCAGTCATTTTTTTTTTTTTTTTTTTTTAGAATAACTGAATTGGCTCTTCTTCAGCACATCTTTCTCAGGTAAAGAGCTCAGAGGATTCAAAGCGTATGACCTCTGAAGTCTACCGCGGCGACTCCTTAGCCAGTGCTACTAGCAAGGCTTAAATACGGCTGCATGCATGCACAGCTTTGTTCCAAGAAGGAATCTTTTCATCTGTCACTCTTTTTTTTTTTGTTTTTGTCTGTTAACAGAGTTGCTGAATTGGCTCTTCTCAGTTCCTCTTCTGCAATGCATTCCACAAAACTTGAAGGGGAGGTATGATGTGGGTGTTGGGGGGCAGTTTGTGACTAGGCCAGTGTAACTTCGGTCATCCTACTGCGATGCTTAAAGAGGTAACTGGGAGCAGAAGAAGAAACTTTTTGAACCCAGACCAGCATGAAAGGAATCTGAACAGAGGCAAGATTGAAAACAGTGATCAGTCTGGAGCTGCGAGACAAGGCAGAGATCAGACTCTTAAGCAGGGGTTGCAGCCCAGACCATGAGAGGCAACAGGCGAGAGCTTCCCAGTACCATGGAACAGAGGTCAGTCTCGAAAGTATCCCTGTCAGGCTGTGACTGTGAGATACAGGTCAAATCCCTGGCTGACTTTTGAGCCACACGGTCCTAGTACTGAATTGTGTGCACATTGCCCCCACCAAAGGTACTGTCCCGATACTGGGGGATCGAACCCGACCTTGGCGTTATTAGCACCTACGCTCTAACCAAGCTGTAGCTAAAAAAGCCTTACGGCCCTGTAGAGTAAGAGTGCCCCTCGAACTCCATCAGCATGGTAACTGATGTCAGGACAGTGTGAACAATTATGTGGAAAGGGTGCCCTGACTCGAAGCTCAACAGAGTGCTACTGTATCAAATGCACTCCTTGACAGATGACAGCTAGTATCTGTCAAAACGACATTTCGACTATTCAGCTCTCACTGAGAATGCTGATCTGAATTACCTTCATTTCTTTGAACCTGTAACCATTGCTTCATGATGCTCTGTTTCTTTTCGGCTAGGAAGCTGATGCGCTTGGGGTTTCCTAGAAAGTAACTCAAGAAGCTTTGAAGGCGGTATGCAGGGGATCGGGACTGGAACTCAAATAAGTGTGTCAGTCTGAAGCACAGCTGCTTGACAAAGTCTACCAGGATGGTGCAGTGTCCGTGGAGCTGATTGGCAAAAAGCGCAATTGCAAGAAGTCTGAGCAGCAAAAACTCTGTATTTCATTGCGAGGTAGAATGAGATGGCTGCGCTACCTTCTGAATGCTGCATCCAGAAGAGAGCAGTGCCTACAAGCAGCTGTCCTTCCACACACAGCAGGAGAAGATGAAGCCACCAGGAGCCCTGGCAAGAATTGGATCTCCACGGGACTTCGAACCTGAGACCAGGGCTCTAACATGAAACTACACAGTCACTCTTACCCGCTTCCTGATGGCCTTTGCCAGCTTAAACATATCACCATTACTGTTGTCTGCCTTTACGACAGATGAAATACAGTTCATTTTGAGACCTTTTATGCCTGCCTATTCCATAAAGGGCATGGGCAGCTATGACCTGCCCATATTGCCCAGTATATGGCACGATACATTGGCAATCCAGTGACATGCGCAGGAAACTGAAAACCGATTGGCCCGTAGCGTCTGCAAAAATATTCTTCCTCAATAAATTATCTTCATTTACTATGTCTTTGGAAAAGTAGTCACACAAGTTACAGCTTAGGAACGATGAAGTAAGGAAACTTTGAACAGGCACTCTCCTGGTTAAAAGGATTATGTCATGTCAATGTCATTTGCAAACCTGCATGCATCTGCATAGTCCTTTGCATGCAATATGGGAAATAGTTTTCAAGAAGTCACTTTCGGAATCACTACAAAGTGCTTGCAGCTTTAGCAGTAAGTAAGGATGCAGACGGATCAGGTATGGCCAGGGATGCTGACAACACTGAGCAAGGTGCTGCACTGTCTGTGCCACGGATGAGAAGCGGACACAAGAGCCTGAGCAGAAAAACATGATGTATGTCTTGTGCTAGTATGGCGTGGAACAATGCTGTGAGAGTGCAGGCCTAAAATATAGTGCCTAAAACTCATCTGACTACAGGTGTTACGACAGCTGAGACACATCTTTCTCAGGCAAGAGCTTCAGGGATTCAAACTCATGACCCTCAGTCTTCAAAACCAGCACTTTAACCACTATGCTAGCAAGCCTCAAGGTGGCAGTGTTCTGCACAGCTTTCTTCAAGAGAAAATCCCTTCCAGTCATTTTTTTTTTTTTTTTTTTTTTTTTAGAATAACTGAATTGGCTCTTCTTCAGCACATCTTTCTCAGGTAAGAGCTCAGAGGATTCAAACGTATGACCTCTGGTCTACACAACGACTCCTTAGCCAGTGCACTAGCAAGGCTTAAATACGCTGCATGCAGCACAGCTTTGTTCAAGAAGGAATCTTTTCATCTGTCACTCTTTTTTTTTTTGTTTTTGTCTGTTAACAGAGTTACTGAATTGGCTCTTCTCAGTTCACTATTCTGCAATGCATTCCACAAAACGAAGGGGAGGTATGATGGGGGGGGGGGGGGCAGTTTGTGACTAGGCCAGTGTAACTGGTCATCCTGCACGTGCTTAAGAGGTAACTGGGAGCAGAAGAAGAAACTTAGCGAGACAGCACTTGAAAGGAATACAAAAGAAGGCAAGATTGAAAACAGTCAGTCTGGAGCTGCGAGACAAGGCAGAGATCAGACTCTTAAGCAGGGTTGGCCCAGACATGGGGGGCAACAGGCAGAGCTTCCCAGTACCATGGAACAGAGGTCAGTCTCGGCGCCCTGTCAGGCTGTGACTGTGAGATACAGGTCAATCCCTGGCTGACTTTGAGCCCCCGGTCCTAGTACTAATTGTGTGCACATTGCCCCACCAAAGGTAGCTGGCCCGTGGGGGGATCGAACCCGACCTTGGCGTTATTAGCCCCCGCTCTAACCAACTGAGCAAACCCGGGCCCTGTAGGTAAGAGTGCCCCTCGAGCTCCATCAGCATGGTAACTGATGTCAAGGACAGTGTGAACAATTATGGGGAAAGGGTGCCCTGACTCAGCTCAACAAGTGCTACTGTATCAATACTCCTTGACAGATGACAGCTAGTATCTGTCAAACATTTGACTATTCAGCTCTCCACTGAGAATGCTGATCTGAATTACCTTCATTTCTTTGAACCTGTGACTTAAATTGCTTCATGATGCTCTGTTTCTTTCAGCTAGGAAGCTGATGCTTTCGGGTTTCCTAGAAAGTAACTCAAAGCTTTGGGCGGTATGCAGGGATCCGGACTGGAACTCAAATAAGTGCCCAGTCTGAAGCACAGCTGCTGACAAAAGTCTACCAGGATGGTGCAGTGTCCGTGGAGCTGATTGGCAAGCAATTGCAAGAGTCTGAGCAGCAAAAACTCTGTATTTCATTGCGAGGTAGAAATGAGATGGCACACGCTACCTTCTGAATGCTGCATCCAGAAAACAGTGCCTACAAGCAGCTGTCCTTCCACACACAGCAGGAGAAGATGAAGCCACAGGCCCTGGCAAGATTGGATCTCCGACTCGACCCTTACGAGACCAGGGCTCTAACAGAGCTACACAGTCACTCACCCCACGCTTCTGATGGCCTTTTTTTTAAACATATCTGTTCACTGTTGTTTGCCTTTCGACAGGGCAATGCAATTTGCATTTTTTTGGGCCTTTTTTCACACCTGCCTATTCCATAAGGGCATGGGCAGCTATGACCAGGCGCCATATTGCCCAGTATATGGCCCGGTACATTGGCAATCCAGTGACATGCTCACGAAACTGGAAACCGATTGGGTGTAGCGTCTGCAAAAATATTCTTCCTCAATAAATTATCTTCATTTACTTTGTCTTTGAATACTAGTCACACAAGTTACAGCTTAGGAAACGATGAAGTAAGGAAACTTTGAACAGGCACTCTCCTGGTTAAAAGGATTATGTCATGTCAATGTCATTTGCAAACCTGCATGCATCTGCATAGTCCTTTGCATGCAATATGGGAAATAGTTTTCAAGAAGTCACTTTGAATCACTACAAAGTGCTTGCAGCTTTAGCAGTAAGTAAGGATGCAGACCCGGGTCAGGTATGGCCAGGGATGCTGACAACACTGAGCAAGGTGCTGCACTGTCTGTGCCACGGATGAGAAGCGGACACAAGAGCCTGAGCAGAAAAACATGATGTATGTCTTGTGCTAGTAGGGGGTGGAACAATGCTGTGAGAGTGCAGGCCTAAAATATAGTGCCTAAAACTCATCTGACTACAGGTGTTCGACAGCTGAGACACATCTTTCTCAGGCAAGAGCTTCAGGGATTCAAACTCATGACCCTCAGTCTTCAAAACCAGCACTTTAACCACTATGCTAGCAAGCCTCAAGGTGGCAGTGTTCTGCACAGCTTTCTTCAAGAGAAAATCCCTTCCAGTCATTTTTTTTTTTTTTTTTTTTTTTTTTAGAATAACTGAATTGGGTCTTCTTCAGCACCTCTTTCTCAGGTAAGAGCTCAGAGGATTCAAGCGTATGACCTCTGGTCTACAGCGACTCCTTAGCCAGTGCACTAGCAAGGCTTAAATCGCTGCATGCAGCACAGCTTTGCTCAAGAAGGAATCTCTTCATCAGACACTCTTTTTTTTCTTGTTCTCGTCTGTTAACAGAGTTACTGAATTGGCTCTTCTCAGTTCACTATTCTGCAATGCATTCCACAAAACGAAGGGGAGGTATGATGGTGGGGGGGGGGCAGTTTGTGACTAGGCCAGTGTAACTGGTCATCCTGCACGTGCTTAAGAGGTAACTGGGAGCAGAAGAAGAAACTTACCCAGACAGCACTTGAAAGGAATACGAACAGAAGGCAAGATTGAAAACAGTCAGTCTGGAGCTGCGAGACAAGGCAGAGATCAGACTCTTAAGCAGGGTTGCGCCCAGACATGAGGGCAACAGGCAGAGCTTCCCAGTACCATGGAACAGAGGTCAGTCTCGAAGGTGCGCCCTGTCAGGCTGTGACTGTGAGATACAGGTCAATCCCTGGCTGACTTTGAGCCTCCGGTCCTAGTACTAATTGTGTGCACATTGCCCCACCAAAAGGTAGCTGGCCCGTACGGGGATTGAACCCGCGACCTTGGCGTTATTAGCACCACGCTCTAACCAACTGAGCTAACCGGCCCTGTGGGTAAGAGTGCCCCTCGAGCTCCATCAGCATGGTAACTGATGTCAAGGACAGTGTGAACAATTATGTGTAAAGGGTGCCCTGACTCAGCTCATCATGCTACCAGATTAATACTCTTGACAGATGACAGCTAGTATCTGTCAAACATTTGACTATTCAGTTTCCACTGAGAATGTTGATCTGAATTACCTCATTTCTTTGAACCTGTGACTTAAATTGCTTCTTATGATGTTTGTTTCTTTTCAGCTAGGAAGTTGATGCTTTCGGGTTTCTAGAAAGTAACTCAAAGCTTTGGCGGTATGCAGGGATCGGACTGGAACTCAAATAAGTGTCCCGTCTGAAGCACAGCTGCTGACAAAAGTCTACCAGGATGGTGCAGTGTCCGTGGAGCTGATTGGCAAGCAATTGCAAGAGTCTGAGCAGCAAAAACTCTGTATTTCATTGCGAGGTAGAAATGAGATGGCACACGCTACCTTCTGAATGCTGCATCCAGAAAACAGTGCCTACAAGCAGCTGTCCTTCCACACACAGCAGGAGAAGATGAAGCCACAGGCCCTGGCAAGATTGGATCTCACGACTCGAGCTTACGAGACCAGGGCTCTAACCGCAGAGCTACACAGTCACTCACCCCACGCTTCTGATGGCCTTTTTTTTTAAACATATCTGTTCACTGTTGTCTGCCTTTCGACAGGGCAATGCAATTTGCATTTTTCGGACCTTTTGTCACACCTGCCTATTCCATAGGGCATCGGCAGCTATGTCTGGACGGGTCATATTCCCCAGTATTTGGCCCGATTCGTTCGCAATCCAGTGACATGCTCAGGAAACTGAAAACCGATTGCGCTGTAGCGTCTGCAAAAATATTCTTCCTCAATAAATTATCTTCATTTACTTTGTCTTTCGAATACTAGTCACACAAGTTACAGCTTAGGAACGATGAAGTAAGGAAACTTTGAACAGGCACTCTCCTGGTTAAAAGGATTATGTCATGTCAATGTCATTTGCAAACCTGCATGCATCTGCATAGTCCTTTGCATGCAATATGGGAAATAGTTTTCAAGAAGTCACTTTCGGAATCACTACAAAGTGCTTGCAGCTTTAGCAGTAAGTAAGGATGCAGACGGGATCAGGTATGGCCAGGGATGCTGACAACACTGAGCAAGGTGCTGCACTGTCTGTGCCCCGGATGAGAAGCGGACACAAGAGCCTGAGCAGAAAAACATGATGTATGTCTTGTGCTAACGGCGTGGAACAATGCTGTGAGAGTGCAGGCCTAAAATATA
>NC_056725.1:86764942-86854876 GCF_019279795.1 Protopterus annectens
TTCTTCATTTTATCATGGCCTCATAAATATAGACATTGCTGAACCAGTTTGTGTGTGGGCACATACTTTACAGCTATTGCCTTTGTTTTACCTTAATTAATTTTATATCCTTAAAAGACTTGAAACTGTCTGTTTCACAACACTGAAATGTCCTTTTCTGATTTTATTAAGTACAAAATAATATCATCTGCAAATAAAGCCAACTTTTCTTGATTACCACACCAATTGCATCCCTGAATTTCTGAGTCCCTTATTTTCTTAGCCAATATTCTAAGTATAATTCAAATAACAAAGTGGAAAGATGACACCCATGCCTTGTTCCTCTGCTCAAACAGAACTTAGAGGACCCTTCCACTTTAATTTTCACTTCTGATCCCTCATATTTCCTACTAATCAACCGTATTACTTTATTAGGAAATGCAAATGCTTCCATTGCCCATCTCATAACATCCCATCTTACTCTAATGAATGTTTTCTCTGCATCATGACCCATAATAGTATTTTTTTACATTCTGCTTCCCTCTGGATCATCACGGCTCTATTAATATTGTCAGATGTTTGCCTTCTCTCCACAAAACCACAATGATCCATATTTATCAATTTTGGCATCACCAGTGCCATTCCTTTAGCCATTATAGACATAAACACTTTATAATAATGGTTTAGAATTGAAATGTGACTATCTGAAGCTGTATCCAATGGGTATTTACCATCTTTAGGTATTACAGCCACCACAGCTTTCTTCCAGAATGTTGGTGCTTCTCCTCCTTTTAAAATACTTTTAAACAAAACCTTGCAGATCTTTATCACTTTCTTGCCTCATAGCTTCCAAACTTACACAGGAATACCATGTATTCCTGAAGACTTTCCTATAGATTGTTTATGCATCACCATTTTTATCTCATTTCCTCCTATCCTGTAAGTTATTGAGCCTCATCTACCTCTAACCTTGGCATATATAAGTATTCCATAAACATTTCTAATTGTACTTTTTCTTGACTTTCACATTCTTCTGCTTTATAATATGTCTAGTACCACTATAGAATCTTTGGTTATTTTCCTTCTTATAGGTTCCCTAAGATTGGCAACAACCCTTTCTATTTTGTTGCCTGAGTCGTTGTGCTAAAAGCTTTTGTGTACTGGGGTTATTATCAAAAAACACTTGCTTAACAGCAGTCTTTCTAAGCTCATGCATATTATCGAAGTAGTCCGTTATTTTCCCTTTAGCATTCTGCAGTTGTGCCTCTTCTTGTTCTGTGAGATTCCCCTATTCTACAATACTTTAACCTTTATCAGTCCCTCTAAATAATTATTGTTCCTTCTTAACCATCTGTCTTTTTCTTTAATTTCTACACTATTATTAAACTCCACTTTCATTTTATCCCACTACCTAGATATATTTTCTGAAGAAATTTCTTCCCCAATAACTCCTGTATAATTTCCTCAACCTATTCCTTAACTTCCTTTCTGTTTAACAGGTAGGTACGGAAGCATCAGTGTCTCATTTTTATGTCATTACCATGCATTTTTATTTTAGTTATTATTGGCACATGATCTGAAATAGTCATTGGATGCCTATTGAAACTTTAAATTAAATGTACATATTCCTGTGAAATATTTCTTTCTAGCCCCAGCCCAATTTTTATACCTTGCAGAATAATATGTAAATTATCTCCAAGCTCCTACTACTGGAGTCACATCTTCCATACCAAATATTTTCATACACTTTTTCAAAAATGTACCCTCTTTTGTTATATTTTCCCTTCTAGGCCCCCAGATACATCCTCACTGTTGGAAATTAAATTCCAGTCCCCACTTATAAGTAATATTCCCTACTGAAAACTGATTATTTCTCCCATAATTTTCTTAAGTGCCACTGAAGCAGTTTTAGATGGAATGTAAATACATCCTCCCATGCTAGTAGCTCCTTATCCTGTAGATCGGTTTTAATCCTAAACCATGATTGCAAAGCGTTTCTGTCTATATTAGCTAAGGGAATGACAAAAATGTTATCAAAGCTGATAAGATATGGATCAGTGTTGTTTTGCAAAAGGGAAATAAACAATTGATAACATTAATAGAACAATAATGGTTTAGGGGGAAATCAGACTATAAATGCTATGTACGTGTTGATAAGTTTAGATGCATAGAAAGATTTTGATAGGGTTTCTTAGGAATTCATGAGTAGGACAATGCTGGAGTTTGCATTTCCAAGTAGTATGGAGTTCATAAAGAGAATATATGATAGAAAAGAGGGAAAAATAAAGGTGGGAAGAGACATTTTTGATAACTTGAGCTTGAATAGAGAGATCAGCAATGGCTGCCCCTTTCCCCTCTCTTATTTGCTATTTACTTGGAACCTATAGTTAAAAAGATAAGTGACTTGTAAATTCATGGATATCACTGGTGTGGTAGTCAAAACAATTAGCTTTGTTTGGGGATGATATTACTTTTACTTGACAAATCCTGAATCTGAAATTAGGGTGTTGTGGGATATTTTAAAGCAGTTTCAAGTATTTTCAGGTTATAAAATAAATGAAGTTAAAACAAAGGCTATAGCTGGAAATTCTGCTTATATACCTTCACATGAATTAGTTCAACAATGCCCATATCTATGGGAACATGAAAAGATTGAAATATTTAGGTATATGGATTAAAAAATACTCTTTTGTGGCTGTTAAAGATATATGGGTTGTAGGGAGACACCAAGCAGAAAATTAAAAAAAAAATAAGAGATTGATAATAATGGCTATGAACATGGACAATAAACAACAAGTAATTTCTGTGGTATCCCTAAAGTCTCAAACAACCCACTAAACAAGTATACTGGGTCCAAAAACAAAACAGTATAAGAAACTTCTGTGTGTGGAAGATTTTCAATTCATATATGTCTAGTTAATGACTGTATATTAATAACATCAGATAATGGTAGTAGAAGTAGAAAACTTAAACTTGTCCTAAGTCAAAAATAATAAAAAATATAATTTGAAATATTATACAAAATTACTAAGTATTCAAAAGTAATCCAAGCAGGGTAGACAGTCTGTTTCCAGTCAAAAATCAAAAAGCACACAGACAAGTGATCCAAGTAAAACAAAAATAACAGAATAATAGTTTTATCACAAACTTTCTAACTATATATATATATATATATATATATATATATATATATATATATATATATACATACACACACACACACACACACACACACACACACACACACACTTTTTATCAGGTATGGGAGTGGTTTATTGTGCTGTAAAACACAGTGTATACAGTGAAAATATGTTTAGTTCCATTGGTTTTGTTCATAGATCAGCATTCTTTAATCAACCAGAAGAGAAAGTGTGGACAGCAATTAATAAAGAGTTGAAGAAATGTATTTGGGAGGGGAAGAAGGCAAGAGTAAAGTGGGATACATTGATTTTTCTTATTGATCAGTGTGGTTTAGGACTACCTGATCTGAAGGGATATTTAAAGCTATACAGTTGAGATTTTTATATGTAGCACAAGCAGATGGTTATAAATCAAAGTAGAAAAAGACTATAATGGAACAAGGAGAAAGTACAAGGGAGGTAGAGAGATTACGGTTCTAGACGTAAGCTCTTAAGGATAATAGGAATAATTATACAGAATATTTATTATAAAGTGGCAGATAACATAGTAAGATTTTATGAATAGGAATAAGTGCAAGTAAGGGTACAGAAAAAAGGCAAGAGATGGTAGGAAGTTGCTAGTGGAAACTAAAAAAAAAAAAGGAGCCACTCTACCGGTTGCAAATAAATTGGAAGGGAACAGTCACAGAGAGGGAAAAAATCTAGTAGTTGTTGACTTGCAAGACACAGAACAGCTTCCATATCAGAGACTGGTGACAGAATACAGACAATGAGGTAGAGAAGTATTGAGTGAAACACTAGGTATGGTAGGATTGTTAGTGGAGCCAAAAGCAGAACAGGCCATTAAGAAAGGCATAATGAGAAAAATATATAAAATTGTACCACTGTTCAAGTTTAGTTATTTGTTTTGTGTGGAGATTTGTGAGAATAGGAGCAGTACAGAGAATGCTAAGAGGCAAGTAAACTATTGCTGTGGCTTTACATGCAACAGGTGAAAGGTAATACGTAGCTCTGTAGAGGAACTGAATTTTTTGGTGTGTTTTTAACTATCTTTTGGATGTGGCTCTCAAAATCTTGTTTTTTTCATCTATTACCACACCAAGACATTTCATACTGTGGACATTTCTAACTTGGTATTATTAGCAGATACTACAGAGAAGTTGTTTTTTACAAAAGTTAGATTTAGGAATAAAAAGTATTAGCTTGACCTTTATGGGGGAGGGTTTAGAAGAAGGTGGTAATATTTTAGCCAGGATTCTATTGCTGAGAAAGGCTGCTGGGCCAGTGTCACTAACTCTGGCTCTGTTTCAGCAGAGCAAATGTTTTTTGAGTTATCTGCATACTGGATAAGGGCTGAATGACCTGAAGCAGAGAGCAATTCATTAATCAATATATTAAATAGTAAAAGACCAAGAATGAATCCTTGGGGTACACCAATAGTGACTGATAGAAAGGTGGGTGTGGCATTTTGCCATTTTACACATTGTGACCTATTAAGAAGGTAGCTTGTGAACCATTTCGTGGATGTTTGAGATAGTCTGAGCTGTAGAAGCATATGCAATAGTTAGGAGTGAGAGACAGTATCAAAAGCTTTAGATAGTCCCAAACATTCTGAGGCCACAAATTTTTCATTATTTCTGTTGTGATGAATAGAATTCAGAAATGCAAGAATGGCTATATCAGTGCTATGGTGTAGAGAAAACCCTTCTGTGAGGATGAGAAGAGATTATTATTAATAGATGGTCCAGTAACTGGGACAGGATACATTTTTTTCTAAGATTTTAGACCATCTATGATATGGAGATAAGCGAAAAAATAGAAATAGATTTGAATTGAAAGATCTTTGGAGTTGCCACTTTTGTGCAATGGTAGAATATGGGATTTTTTTTTTTTTTTTAGTATGAGGAACATATGACTCCATATGGATCTAGTGATACGTATGGGCATGAGGTGCATTTGCAGCTATCTTAAAACATTCTGTAGGGAGATTATCTGCTGCATGTGTAGTGGGTTTCTGGTTTGAGAGTCAGAGTACTTTGAGTGTTGACATTTCATGGCTGAAAGGAGTGTTTTGAGAGATGTGGTTTGATTAGGGATGTAGCAGTGGCAATGATGTCAGATTCAATGGGTAGAGGATTGGTTTGAGATATTCTGCTGGGCTTGAGTACCTTACTGATGGATGACCACACTTTTTTTTAAACAAGAAACATCTTTATTAAATTATCACTTGTAACACAGGCAATCTTACATTTCTATAAATGAAAACAAACCATACTGACACAGTTTCATTTGCAAACATTATACAAGACATGTTGACACAACTGTAGTTGCAAACATTATATATCGCTTATAATTTGGCCAGTCATTGTCAGTCAAACATTTCATAGCTCATTCAAATCCTGACTTTATTTAAACTTGGTTCCTCCTCTGCACGTATTATTCCAACAATTCCTATTTTTTCCTATGTAATTTGCTCCTACCCTTTTATGTAAATTTGGTTTAGACTTTGATTTCCATTTTGTAGTAATTGCTTTTCTGGCAGCGACCATAATTAGACTCCTTAGTCTTATTATATCTTAAGGCCTTACTATGTCTAGGCAATTCAGATTCTGTATTATAGCTCAAAAAATAATTTCCTTAGTTACACCAATTTGCTCTCCCAGTATCTCTAACAAAGCAGTCTGTAAGGAATCTTTAAAGTCTACCAACTCATCACAGCCTCAGACAATATGTTCCCAGTTACCTCTTTCTTGCCCATCACACCTGCAACATTTGTTGTCTACCTAAGGAAAAGTTCTTTGGAGTCTACTTGGGGTATAAAAGTACCTATGTAAACACTTCCAAGCAAATATCCTACATTTTCTAGAATTTGTTGCATATTTGGGAGATATACATATATCTCTCCATTGTTTCTTTGTGAAATGCTTATCCAGTATTTCTTCCAATCCTTTCTAATCTCCTCTTATTGATTCTTATAGTTATGCAATATTTTATATACTCTACTAATTATTCCTTTTTTAATGACAGCTTCTATTCTAAATTCTACTGAAAACTCTACCATTGTTGGTCTTTTGTTTAGTACCCCCTATGATAACCAGACATTTTTGAGAGATTTGATTTGGGTTTGCTGTAAGTTAAGGTAACTGTTTCTTTTGTTAGATTTAACATGTTGTCTAATATTATGGAGGTAATGGTAGGACTGATAGCTTGCTTGAGTCTTAGTGGATTGCCACAAACTCTCACATACTTTATTCCTTTGTTAACCATATAGCTGGATTATTTTTCATTCTCTTTCTTCTTAATGGAGTGCGTTCATTTAATGTGCTTAGGAAGATGTTATTAAATCTAGCTATAGCATTGCCCAGTGTGATAGTTTTCAATATGTTCCAGTTAATCCTTTTTAGTGTGTGAACTAAGGTGGCTTGGTTGGAATTACCCTGGTATCTAACTGTATTATATAGACTAGGTTTAGAGTTTTTGGTGAGGCTTTGGATAATAAATGTGGGGTGGTGATCACTCATTGTGTAAATCAGAGAAACCGATTTTGTAATGTTATTGGGATTTGATGTTAATATCCAGCCTAGGATTGATTCTTTGTCACTAGTTTTGTTGTGAATTGTTGAGATGTTGAGTTGTGAAAACCCATATAGGTGGGGATTCCAGGTCTGCTACAGACTAGTAAAGCATTCACATCACCCAGGATTATAATTTCATATGCTAGGTGTGTTGTTAACCAGGACAATATATCTCAATGATGGGAATGTTTGTAGTATTATTGGGGAAGATATATAAGGCTATGATACAAAATAACTTCTGATTATTCAATTTCAGTAATGAGAACAGTACTTCAGCTTTGTAAAGGTTAGATAAAGCAAGATGAAGAGGTGTTACTTGTAGGTTGTTACATTATGGAATAGCTATGTTTACTGGTCTTTTACCTGAATGATCTAGTCAGCAGATGTTACAATTCTCAGGGAGAATTTCCTAGTTAGAAATATTAGGCTTAAGCCATGTTTCTGTGAGTACAAGAATGTCTGGTGAGTGATGCTGAATCCTTGTATGTTGCTGTTGCAGTTTTAATACAGACGCTTCTGATGTTAAGGTTGATTAGTTTAAGGTCAGGATTATTAAGACATTTTATGCATGTTGCCTTTTGTGTACTGGTGTTAGTATCATAATTATGGCTGGAAGTGATGGTTGGACCTGGACTAGTATCCAGTACCCCACTAAGTTGCAGGAGGATATAGGTATAATATGTGGTGCAGTTGATGAAGGCATGAACTTTAATTTCTGGGTTAGTTGTGAGGAATGCAAAGAGAATTTGTTTTGTAGATAAACTGGTTTTAGGTAATCTATGTAATTTATGTGGTAGAGTTTTGGTGAAACGATAAAGTGGGGATTGGGTGTTGCAGTTTTGATAATTTGTGGAAATTGTAGTTATACGTGTGTGTTTGTGTGTGCGTGCGTGCGTGTGTGTGTGTGTGTGTGTGTGTGTGTGTGTGTGTGTGTGTGTGTGTGTGTGTGTGTGTATGTAAGGGGAAGTGACAGGATGTGATGTGGAATAATAACAGCAGTTAATGTAACAGGGATGATGAGAGACACAGACATAGTTTCAAGTAATAGTAATTTGTAAGAGATTTCAGATTTTAGTGTTTACATGGATGCTGATGCAGCACAATGTGATATTTGTATTATTTTAAGCAAAGCTTAAGGATGTCTTTGGTTAATGTCTTTGTGAGGGAGAAGAAAACAAACAGCTAACAATTTGGATAGATGGAGCAAAACACAGTTGGGAGTCCAGTCAAATGGGAATGTTTTTAGGTCTGGTATTATTAGGAGGAAAGCTTTGATGGAAGATGTGTAGTTCCTTTTATGGTTGTTATCAAGTGCCACACCTTAATATAAGGGTGACTTGCATTAGTGTATGTACCTGAAGTGGCAATAGAGTTTTAATGGTAATTCAGGAATGCATGGATCATGCAACCCCAAATAAAACCAAGACCCAATCCTCCAAAGGCAGATGTCCTGTCTGGTGGACCTCAGCCATAAACAAACTATACAATAGAAGGAGGAAGCTACTACATGATAGAGCAAAATCCCAAAAAGGGAAGGCATCTCTGATCAGTATTAGCAAAAAACTACGGGCACTCATAAAATTGTCTAAGGCCAGCTTCGAGAGAAAAATTGCACAGGACACTAAGGATAATCACAAGGCTTTCTTTAGTTATGTTAGGAACCTGGGTGGGAATTCCCAGATATGCTCAGAATTAGTCCAAAATGGCAAAAAATACACCGAACCCACAGACATTGCCAACATCCTAGCTGACAGGTTCAGCGCAAACTTCTCCCTCCCCTTCCCACCAAAAGGGCAAATATCTATCCCAGCAGAGTGCTGCCCCCCTGACATCTCAGATGCTCAGGTAAGAGCCGCCCTCTCCAAAGCAAAAAACACAGCATCAATGGGACCAGATGGTGTCCCGGGCTGCGTCCTACATGAACTCCAAGAAGAGTTAAACCCAAACATAAAACTACTGTTCAATCTCAGCCTTACTACAGGATATGTACCCAAAGAGTGGCGTACAGCAACAGTGGTCCCTCTCCACAAAGGTGGTGCCTCAACGGATCCTGGAAACTATCGTCCCATAAGCCTGACTAGCTTGGTCTGCAAAGCTATGGAAAGGATCATCATGGACCTCATAAATAAAGATATTGGGGACCTACAGACACTGGATTCTACCCAGTTCAGCTTTGTTAAGGGCAGATCCTGCCTCTTAAACCTGGTCGATTTCTTTGAAACAGTCACGAAGGCAATTGATGAGGGGAAGGTGGTCCACACAGCCTACCTGGACCTCGCAAAAGCCTTCGATACAATACCCCACTTGGGCATTATAGATAAGCTCACCAGCTTAAATATAAAACCCTATGTCACTAGATGGGTTGCAAACTGGCTCAAGGACAGAACCCACATGGTTAGAATTGCTGGAGCCATGTCAGACTCCAAACCAGTTACAAGTGGCGTCCCAAAAGGCTCAGTCCTGGGACCTCTCTTTTTCGGTATATATTTCTCGGAGGTACAGGCCAACACGGAAGGACTGTGGCTGACCAAGTTCGCAGATGACTGCAAACTGGGTGCCATAATCGACTCTCCAGCCAACACAAGCATCCTCCAAAAGGGCCTCATAGAAACAGACAACTGGTGCCAGAGCCATGGCCTCAAGCTAAATGCCAAAAAGTGTATAGTCATCCCCTTTGGCAAAAACAACGTGCCCACAAATTACCACATAGGTGGTAATCCATTAAGTACAGAAGAAGTAATTAGGGACCTGGGGACCCAAGTTGATAGCACTCTCTCATTTGATAACCACATGGCCAAAGTGGTTAGAAAAACATTTTATATAGCCCACCTAATCATGAAGGGATTCACATCTAGATCAGGGGAGGTCATCGTGCCTCTTTACTCATCCCTCATCAGGCCCATAATTGAGTACAATGCCCCTTTTGGGATGTACCTTACCAGACACCTGCAGAAACTGGAAAGACCCCAAAAGTACCTCACCAAGAGGATCAAAATGCTCAAACAGATGCCATATGCTGCCCGGTTAAAGAAACTCCAGCTCTACTCAGTGGCATACCGCCTGCTCAGAGGCGATCTGTGCCTGACGTATAAAGCCATGTCCAACCTGGAATTAATGGACATGCTGCACCTCAGAAAATCCATATCCCATTGAGCTACCCGCTCGAGAGACTTGAACCTCAGCACTGAAATAAATAGGACATGCTGGAGGGACAGATTCATAACCCAGAGGCTCCCTTCACTCTGGAATAAAATCCCAGTCCAGGTTAGGCAGATTCCCTCATTGACTCTCTTCAAGAGGAATCTTGATGAGAGGATGGGAGATCGTAGGTTTACCCCGGGTATCACTTCTGTGTCACTGTTAGACAGAGGCACAGTATACTAACCTCTAAAAAGGGCATAACAAAATTAATTTAAAATGGGTGGCGAAAGCCAAACACACTCTGGCTAGGCTTATAAATGCCCTAGGGCAGATAGCCTAGTATGAACCTATGAACCATTTGAAATGTCTGGACCTGGCAAAAAGATTGCACTATATACTAAGTCTGAGATGTTATTTCTCAGACTATTCCCTTTTCTCCGAGGTATGGCAGTCTTGGAGTTGATATATATAAGTTCAGGGGGTGTGGGGGGCTTGACCCCCTCCCCGCAAAAAGAAGATTTAAGGATAAGATTGATTTTTGAGATTTGCTTTTCTCCTGTGTTTTCTGTCTTTATTTTTGGCTTTTCAGCACTCGGCATTTCGAGTGCTGGCATTTCAATAGGGAGCTGAGTTTGATTTATAATATAGAGAAAAGCGTTGTAAATAACATATTATGCATTTAGAAGATATGATGTTGCCAGGGTTTTTTAGTGAGAGAGGTCTAGTCTAGACAGACCTTTATAGAGAGGCCAGGATTGAGGGATTGGGAGGGGAGAGAAGCAGGTCAATCCCAAACCAGCATTAGCCAGTAAGTGTGTGTGCATGCACACTCAGCAATTGAGATGAAGACTTGACCAACAGTAAGAAAAAAAAAGTTACCATTTTAACAGTAGACATGGTGTTGGTGACTACACAGTATAAAAAAAATATGTGTTGCTACAATGTCCTTGAACACATTACATAGTGACTTAGCTATCAGTGACTTGACAGACATGAATGGGAAACATCTGCTTGCACTTGTGTATCTGAAGTGAATCCGAAAACTGTAGCAGCTTGGACTGCATACATCTTAGGTTACTTAGCTAGTAACAGCAGCAAATACCATTTTATCCACGGGCTTCTGTCTGCTTAAGTGTAATACTGCACTTGTATGCTTTGTAGGATTTAATTACAACATTTTGGATAGAAGGAAAAAAGCTGAGGAAAATATATATTTGATATCTGAAAGCCATCTGTGTGTACTTCCCTGTGTTACACAAGCCTGACACAGATATACATATATTTGAAGTGAAGTTTTGGGGAGTAGCATTTTTTAGACAGGTTTAATTGAGCAGATGTAAACTATGTAGGGCAATGTAATCCTCTGACAAAGGTTACTAATCATATATTTAACAGCATGCTGACATTTGTTTTCTCATGGCAGTCTGCTAAAAATGGTAAACTTCACGCAGGATATTTATATCCTCTGATTTTCACAGCATGCATATACATTAATGCAGTCCACACATCCAGTACTGCCACTGTCAACATATGGATATGTCATCAGCAAACATCATGGCAAGCAGTGAAATGGAAACCTCTAAAGCCCCTAATGATGCAAGCTGCCAATCCCCAGGGTATATACCAAAGTTATTTTCTTGATAACAACAGATAACACAGCTAACACCAGCTATAATACTCACCTACATTATATTTCATATTTAAGATGCATTCATTATCAACTAAGCAGCAAATATGCTTGTTAGTAACATGATGCCGGAATAACTGTTTGAACACACATATATAAGTAGAATTTGACCTATTACTCTACATTAGAGCAGTGAAATGCATAGTCCTGGTGCTGTGGAATCAGAGGTGTTAAACTGTGCCTCATTAAAATGAAGACAGCTGGGATGAAGACTTGTTGCTTAACTGCATATTTTAAAACCAATTGCATATGTAGTAAAAAAAATCTATGTAGTTCTGGTTCAGTGTATGACATGCTGAAAGTGGTGGATATCTGAAGATACTGCGCTACTTGCACAAATAATAACAGGGTCAGATTAACAAGGGAAATGGTGGAGCCTAGGCCTGATGTACAAACAAGTGCTGATGCTGCTTATTTAATTAGATACTTAGTGGTGTCATGCCTCTTGGGCATAAATGAGCAGCTGCACATTCATGTTTTTGCCAATTAAAAAATACATCTCGCTTCTTGAAGGAAGGGGGCAGTTAAACTTTGAATACACTGAAATGCCTAAATTCACTGAGCTGCACGTATTGACAAATTGCATTGGTACTGCTCTACAAGATAGATGAGGGAAGGCTCTTGATTAGCTCAGACAGTATGTAGAAAGTATATAAAAGCTGCTGGCCTCAGAGAAGATGTAAAGATGTAGTATAAGGCAGTTGATTGCTGCAGGTATGCTTGTTGTATTGATACACGACCAAACTAAGAAGAAAACCAGACTGTAGTCCCGTAACTCGAACGTTGCTTTAATGAACGAACCACAGAGTAACAACCAACATTGAAGAAAAAGTAAAAAACAAAATTTTACTAAGCGCTTTCACCCGTAATGTACAATAGGCTTCATCAGAGAGGGACTACAGTCTGGTTTTCTTCTATGCTTGTTATATTGTCTGTATATAGCAGCTGTAAAAATATGTATATTTGTTATTTTATGCTTTATATTTGAGTCTCAACAATGGTTGGTTGGTCACAATGCCAGAAAATGTTTGCTAGCTGGCTGCTATGGAATAAGGACAGTACTTGTAAAAAGGATGCATACCATGTGGAAGCAGTTTTTCAGAGTTCATACCCACACGCAGGGTATGGGCGATTCAAAGAATGAAGCTGCAGACCAGCTCAATGGACTGAGTTTTGCATTAAGAGGGGCATGCAAATGACTCCATAAGGAAATGTAAATTACTAGTGTAAACAAATGAAGATGCAAATGAGGAGATGCGAAGCAGGATTGCACTTCATATCTGAGGCAGCTTGCAGATACTTTCATGATACTAGAGAGATGCACGGCAAACAGATTATGTTTGGTGTTTTAGCTCTGAGAGTGGTGCTGTTTGTAGGACAGATGTCTGCAGTGTTGGCAATTGCCATTCAGATGTATTTATTTGCCTCAGCTGCAGTAGGTATTCGCCCAATAGAAGTCTGTAGCATCAGGTGTGGTTCAGATAGAGGTTGGTATTTCACAGCTTTCATGTAGACTGGAACATTATGAGGAGTCTAGCAGAAATGTTTGCCATCATGTTATACCTACAAGTAATACATGATGTGCCTATCACTGTTGATAAAAATATATTAGGAGCACTGAATATTCTAACTACTGGAGCCCATGAACTGGGAGAAAATTATGAGTACTGTAGGCTTCTGCCTCTTGAATACTTAACATCTCCAACATCATCTTGTAGCATGTGGAAAAGCATATATGGTTCTCTAGGACTTAAGGGGAGATATCCAACACTATTCATGATATCTATGGCATTGCATATTTCTCTGATGTAATAGATGCTACAGGTCACATCCATATGGAAATAAAGGCCCCACCTATACCCGACCCATACGTGTAAGTGGTTAGGACTATCATTCTATGAACTGAGAGGTGGTTAACAGTGAACAGGGACTTATCAACAAAATGTTTGTACAGCACCATGGCAGTGCACACTTTTTTATATCTGCCACATTTCTGACTAGTATTGCCATGAGAGGTGATTTCCCCAAAGGGCAATCCTGCTGGTAACTACAGGCTCATTAAGCAAAATAAATATTCACCGATGTAGAAACTTTACATGTGAATATTAACACCTCCCAAATTTTCTGTTGTGTGTGGAAGATAATGTTAGATTATCCTCTGGAGTCTTGACCCATGACTTCTACCTTTCAACCCAAAGCTGCTACTGAAGTTCCTTATAACTTGACATCCCACGATAGAATATAACTGAATGTGATGTTGATACATCAAATGCATGGGTCTAGTATTATTTGACATATTTGTTGGTGCACTGCAGTATTCCTCTAACACAGTCAGCAAACAGGTTATTTTCTGTGCCATGTTGCACAATGTGAACTTGCATAAACATGTAGCTGGTCGCTTGACATATCTGTAGCAGGCCATGTCCCACCCACTGCATCTGAAGCAACAGCAGAACAGGACATCAAACCCAAAGATACACATGCAGTGATAGCCCCTCCTCACTAGGGAGTTATGAGTACAGTATATAACAGCTCTGGCAAAGAAGCAACATCTGGTAAACAATGACAAGCCATAACAACCATAAAGTAACACTGTCACACAGACTAAACATAATGCATGCAGTGTTAGTCAGGTTTTCTAGGTATATATGTACTAGGCTAGTCTGGTCAGTGCATGGTCTGATTACACTGTGCATCAGATATCACCTCAATAAAACACAACATAGAAGGTGTTGTGGGTCACAGTCATCATCAGTTGCACAAGTGACTGAGGAAGCAATACTATTAGACTGTCAGCACAAATCAAATGGGACACATGACACATTCGGTGGGGACATAGCGCTAGAAATGATGGTGGTCAAACTTTGCGAAGGGAATCACCAGTGCTGACAGAGACCTACTTCCTGTAGCATACATAGGTTGGTATTAGGGACTTTGGCTTGGATGCAGGTGCTCTTTACTGATATCAAGTGACTGGGCTTGAGCCCCCCCCTTAACAGGGATTGGGTGACACTGAGTGACCTTAACCTGGGTGCAGATGTTCTTTGCTGGTGAAGACTGACAAGCTCTGTGATACCTTGTGACATTGGTATTCTGTGTGCATGAAAGTCCCAGTATATGTGTACCATGGGTACATGCCCTACCCTGGCCATGGCAAATGGCACTGGCAATCATACAAAGATATGTGCTGATTGCAGCAATGTATCTGCTGCCACATATCTCAGTATGAAATATAATGATGTATCTCTATAGCCATGCAGAGCTCTAAGTGGTGCAGGTTAGCATCTTCTCAGATACTACACAATTTGATTGCCAGCTGCAGTGTGGTTGTGTGGCAGTAGACTATCCTTGGATGTCACTGCTACACATGTGTTGACTTAGTCCTAGTGCTGTCTGCATCTCAGGAGTTACATGAGAGCTGGGATGCCATTTTGTATGCCACAAATTCACATGTGCATTTCTGTTCAAAGGAGTCTCCTGTAACATTGCTATTTGCACTCTAAACCTCAATATAATTTATACTCTTTGACTGGATTCCATAAAGCTTGCGGAATCTGGCACAATTCACTGATATCAGCATGAAACTTGCAGATAACATTGTAATATGTAAATGTACTACAAGAAACAAAGAAAAGCTCAGCGCACAAGTGAGTATCACAGTATCAATACAGCACTAAATAAATCTGCAAGTAATCCGTAAGTAATGGGAAATGGTTGTCCAATCACATTGTACAGTAACAAAGTTAGGAAGATGATCACAATTCAAGCATCCTGATATTTATAGGTTAAGGACAACTATGGAATAAAACTGATATTAAAAAAATGCCAACTATGCCAATGTAAGCTGCATGGCAGTCATGACATATATTTTCTAAAATATACCAAGAAACATCACAAACAACTATGGATATTTCTGCAATTCATCCACTAACATAAAATACATGGTTCAAAGCTGCAATACCACTTATTTTATCATCATCATCATCAACCCCCTTTTCTACATGGGGTCGGTGTATCGTATTAACTGACACCGTCTCTCCCGATTAAGTGCCACACACCTGCCTTCTTCAACACTCATGCCTGACTGTTGCAGATCTTCTCGCACACAATCTATCCAACTCTTTGCTAGATGTCCTCATTTCCTCTTACCTTCTTCCTGTCTGTCCCAAATCTTCTTGACTAGATTGTCTTCTGCTTTTCTGCATGTGTGTCTGTACCACTGTAATATGTTCTCTTTGATCTTTTCTACAATTGGAGCTACTTTGGCTTCTACTCTTATGTCCTCATTTCTTTGTCTGTCCCACAGTATGCATCCTACCACCCTTCTCAGGCACTTCATGTGCATCACCTCTAGCTTCCTCATCTGTTCTGCCTTTACTGCCCAGGTTTCTGTACCACACAGTAATACTGGTCACATCACTGTCTTGTACATCTTATTTTTCACCTTCTTCGGCATTCTAATGTCATTCACTACACCAGAGACTCTATGCCAGTTGGCTGCAGCCCCTCTGCTTCTAGCATTGATCCCTTTTCAACCACCCCTCCCAGATACTATTAACATGTTCCACCATCTTCCCTTCTATCTCAATTTTCAGCTTCTGAATTCCCCAATTTGCTGCCATCATCGCTATCTTATCTGTGCTTAGTTTCATCCTATGTGTCTTCAGTTTTGCATTCCATTCTCCTATCCTTTGCTGACGTTTTTGCTCTCAGTCTGCCTGTAATGTTACATTGTCTGCATACATCAACTTTGTTGCTCTATCCCCTACGACCTGTTTGCTAATGTAGTCCATCACCAGTATAAACAGCAGTGGGCTCAGAGCTGAATCATGGTGCACACCCACTCCCATTGGGAACTCCTCTGTAAGACCGAACACTGTTTATACTTGAGACACTGGGTCCTTGTACATAGTCTGTACTAATTCAATCAATGTTTCTGGGACTTCAAATCACCGCAATACTGCCCAAATCTGCTTTCATATAATTTCTCCAAGTCTAGGAATGTCCAGTTGGACTCTTTCTCAACTCTAGCTTCTTCTCAACTATCTGTCTCACTGCAAACATCAGGTCAGTTGTGCTGCATTTCCCTTTGGGAAAAAACATGTACTTGTGAATTACCATATAGGTGGCAGTACACTAAACACCGAAAGTGTGATAAGAGACTTAGGGACACAGGTGGACAGTGGTCTCACCTTCGATAACCACATCGCCACAACAGTCAGGAAATCCTTCTATGTAGCACACCTCATCACGAAGGGCTTTTCATCCAGAAAAAAGGAGGTCATTGTCCCACTGTACTCATCCCTCATTAGACCCATTATAGAATACAATGCCCCATTTGGTATGTACCTTTCAAGACATCTGCAACAACTGGAAAGGCCACAGAAATACCTTACTAAAAGAATCACAGGCCTAAAGCAGATGTCCTACGCTGACCGCATTAAAAAACTCCAGGTATACTCTGTCGCATATCGTCTACTCAGAGGTGATCTCTGCTTAACATACAAGGCCATGTCAAACCCAGAGCTGTTGGACATGCTACACTTAAAGAAATCCCAATCCCTCAGAGCCACACGCTCCAGGGATCTAAACCTTGTCATCATAATAAACAAAACATGCTGGAGGGATAGGTTCCTGACCTAGAAACTCCCCAGACTCTGGAATAGATTGCCCATACATGTCAAGCAGAGTGCCTCTTTGGCCCTCTTCAAAAGGAACCTTGACGATTGGATGGGAGAAAGGAAATTCACCCCGGGGATCACGTCAGTCGCCCTGCTAGACAGGGGTCCAAGGAAATAAATAGTGTGGAAAGAAATAGCCAGGGAATTGTTATGGCTAGGCTTGTATAGGCCCTAGGGCTGATAGCCTAGTACCAACCTATGAACAGCCTATGAACCTACGCATCCTGATTTGAATCTGAACTGCTCATATCCCATCTTACTTTCTACTATTCTGCATATCCGTTTATCAATCACTCTCTCCAGAAATTTGTACTGCCCACAGTTGTAGATGTCCCCTTTGTTCTTGTACACTGGCATGAGTATGCTTATTCTCCAGTCATCTGAGATACGCATTTCTCTACACACTGCTATTAGTATCCTCAGGAGCTATTTCTCCCCTGTTTCACCCAGCATCTTTATCATATCTACTATGATGTCATCTGAGCCTGCTGCTTTCCCTGACTTAATGTTCCTTAGTTTTATTCTTACTTCTTCTAGGGTGGGTTCCTCTTCTTCTCTCATTGTAGGTTGTGCCTGGGTCACTACAGCTCCTGTGGAGTTTTCTTCATTCAGAAGCTGCTGGAAGTACTCCTTTCATCTGCCTTTGATGTCCTGTGGACTGGTGAGCAGGTTGTTGCTGGCATCCCTTATGAAGGGTGTATGGCTATTTCTTTATCTTTCTGTCTTTTCCTTGTAGCTTGATATAATTCTTTTGTGCCACCTACTAAGTAACTTTCCAGAAGCTGCTAGAATGCCTTCGATGCCCTGTTCTTTGCTATTGCAACCTTTTTTCTTAGCTTCTTTATTAGCCAATCAGCACTCCTTCCTAGCCAGGTCGGTCTTTTCTATCTCCCACTTTTTCCTGCACTCCTTTCTTTCGACGACTTCCTGGACTTCTACATTCCACTACCAGCATTTCTTACATACCTTATTTCCATACTTGGTTTGGCCACATATCTGTTCTGTAGTCCTCACACATGCTGTTTTGATGTGTGACCATTCTTCTTCAACTCCACCTATTTTCTTCTCTTAAAGCCCTGAGTAATTCCTTGAACTGTTGTATTTTCTCTCCATTCAACTTCCGATCTTTAACCTTCTCTGACCACTTCTTGCACCTGATTGTGGCAACCAGTGGTTTATGCTGTGGGCAGACTGTTTCACCAGGGATGACTTTGCAATCATTGATTCTACCCCTTACTAAGAGGAAGTATACCTGAGTTGCATGTTGGCTACTCTTGTATGTTACTGTCTCTCTTTCTGAACCATGTGTTGGCTACTATCAAGCCATTTGCCAGAAAGAAGTATAGAATGGCCTCTCCTTTATTCCTGTTGCCCCAGCTATGTGGACCTAGGCAGTCCTCATATCTTGTTCTGTCTGTCCTGATACATGTATTCGGGTCTCCCATTATCAACACCAATTCATGCTTCCCTGCTTTTTCTAGTATGTCCTGCAACTGCTGTCTGAATGCAAACTTTTCCTCACTATCACAACCCTGCTGTGGGGCATAGGTTGAGATTATGAATCCTGCCCTATCATTACACTGGAGTCTGACTACCATGAATCTGTCACTCATTCCCTCACTGCCTTTTGAAGACTCTCTTTCACCACAATTCCCACACTATTTCTAGCCTGTCCTCCTCCTGAGTAGTAGACTCTGGATCCCAAGCCAAGTGTCTTCTCTATACTGCCCTTCTATGTCCAGCCTCCTCCATATCATCATGTCATTCAATTCCAAGCTGCATCCTGTCAGTGAACCCACATTAAGTGAAGTAATTCTCAGTTCATGTTTGGGAGGTTGATTGGTTTTACGTCCAGCTTTCACTAACCCAGGGCTGGGCAGCTATACACTGGCTGGACAGTAGCTTATTGACCCAGGCCTGCTGGGCTTTTGTGGCAGGCATACACTGCCCAATAGGGGAACTTGCACCCCTCCCACCATTAGCATGGGTCCCTGACATTGGTGTAGGTCAGAGTAGGCTGGATCCTCAAATGACTTATCATGGGCAAATACCAATGTCCATATGGTGACATTAATCAATATAACCACATCACCTAGAGCCATATTTTACACCATTGAGTGGCTAGCCCTGCCACAGCACACAGTCTGTGATTCATTTTCGCCTCTCTTGAGTATACTGCACACCACAGTAGATGCCCATAGCAGCTGGTCTGCACAACTCTTCCCCCATAGGGTACCATGCAGAGTCTGTGCTGCTGCCCACAGCTCCATTCATTGGTGAGTTTGAGATGGAAAAGCTCAACATGTTTTTTCAGAGGTGCAAGGAACCCTACAGAGACACAGGGAGAACATGCAAACTCCAAACAAGCATTAGCCTGAGGTCAGGATTGAATCTTGTAACTTGTGCAGGGAAGGCAAAGAACTTAACCATTATACCAACTGGTCTCTTCAATACCCAGTCACTCTGTAATTAGGCAGGCTAAGCACAACAGATAAATCATTCGAAAACATCAATCTTATGTACAAGTATGTCAAACCATGCATGATAAGCAGAAGTCAAAGCTCTTACGTGTGCATGCATATTAACGGCACTCTTTCCAGTAAACTCAGAGACAACTACTGATATCTCTGTAACATATGTATTAATAAAATATGTTAGCTTGGACTTAAATTCCAACAAAAATCCATAAATTTTCTAATAAAAAAATTAAAGGTGAAGGGCAGTCACGGCCAGATCACTCACAGTTAGCATTTATTAGCAATGGGTTCAGGACTTGCGTTGTGAGCACAAGTAACACACACATGCAAGGAAAGTGTGATAGAAAAGACGATGCAATGTATGGGTGAAGAAGAGGGACACACAAGAGGGATGTTAGAACAGGAAAACTTTAGGGAAAGTCATAGGTCAAGGCCAATTTTTTTTTTTTTTTTGGATGGGAATAGGCCCCATTTTTTTTTTTTTTTTTAAGAAAAGAAGGAATGGTAAACATTGGGAAACAGTAGCAGGACATCACAGCAGGTATACCCATAGAACAAATATGACAACACAAGACAGGAAAAAGGTTGGAAAAAAACAGCAAGGACAGGTAAGTTACGCAGACAGCACCCTGCATAACACGGGCAATGGAAAATTGACAAACAGGGTGAGGATGCACACCAACCATAGTGAAATGCAGAAAAACATATCTACCTATGCACTATCATGTTACAACATGTCCAAAACTGTGGCAGTCATACTTGGATGTGTATGTCCAATGGTAGATGTATGTTCTATGGTAATAAATTAAGATCACAGTACACACTGGATAAATAAACACATACCCAATTAGTCTATCTGCAGTGCAGCTGCAAGCCAAGCATCACAGATGAGCAAATACAGGTCTAACAATGCTAGATAATTCCAGCAGAGGACAGAACCAAACCTTTGACTATGCATGGGAAAGGCAAACAATAAAAACAAACAGTCTATGTGGTGACCCTTGAAGTCTCACAAACCCAGTACGTCAATATACTGGGCTAAAAAGCAAATAATGAGGAAGTGTCTCTGTGTGGAAGACCTAAGATTCCCTAGAGTTTAGGCACCTAGTAAAAACCATGCTGTGTATATCCTACCTAATAACAAGTGGTAGAAATACTTTCTTTAAAAAACTTTCCTAAGTATAAATCCACTAATAGAAGTAGAAAAACACAAGCTACCTCAAATCTTCTTTTGACGTGAACTAGCTTGTGCTTTCCCACTTTCATTAGTGGATTTATACTTTGGAAAGTTTTTTAAAGAAAGTATTTCTACCACCTGTTATTAGGTAGGATATTCACAGTATGTTTTTTATTCGGTGCCTGAACTCTAAGGAATCCTAGATCTTCCACACAGAGAAGTTTCCTCATTAATTGTTTTCGAAAGGCAAACAATCAAGCACAGTGCCAAACAGAAGTACTGCAGAGCTGCAGCAAAGGCTGCAACATACAAGAGTAGATGTACACAACCCAAACAAATGTGTAGTGGAATGTGCATATGTTACTCTCATATGCCATGGCAAAGGCAACATGCAGGTGTTGATGTATATGCAAGTCTGTTAGTGGCCTAAAGACCAATACAGACACACACGCACACACACACAGACACACACACACACACACACACACACACACACACACACACACACACACACACAGACACACACACACACACACATACACACACACACACACACACACTCACACCAATGACGTAATAATATTTACAAAAATGTAACAGTACAGCATAATAAATATATCAGGTTGTGCACATGGATATGAAAAAAAACTACACTGGGTAACACACAAGTATAATGAGAACAAGGGCATATTGCAAGTATTAGACAGGAACATGTGTGCACATGTCCCACATTGTAAAATGGACATACAATTGGCACATGTTCACTGTGTGAAATTAATAAATGGCAATGACCTGTAGTTGCAACAAAGGCAAACATATCCGCACAAATAATAGTAAAATATGAAGGTGGACATCCTGGGCCCACACCAGGGTAAAGCAGGGCAAGATAAGTTGCCACACTGCAAATGCAAGTGTACACCACACAGAGTGCTGTAGAAGCTAAACAGAAATACATTCAACCAAATGGAAAATGTATGTCAAAATGACCAAACTGATTGCTGATGTCCACAGAACTGGACATGTATAAAACATACATACACAGTAATGTGTAAACATGCCACATCAATATGCAATGTTAAGCAAACTAAGAATTTCAGGCACATACACATATGCTTTCATGCAAATGTTGCATAAAGAAACACAGGTGTATGTCAACCACCCTGCTCATTACAGAGCAGAGAGGACACTCCTGTGAGCATCACTACAGCACATCAGCAGTAAGTCAGTGAATGCTCATGTGTCAAAGGTACAATTATGTGTCAGTATGTATCCGACTATATGCACACCCACATGTACATTCAGTTAATGTGTATAACTATTTGTGGAAGGTCTAACCAGATATCAATAAGTAATGGATGTGGAAGTGCCACATACACCAAACCCAACATAATGTACTGTTAAAGAATGTTTTGATACAGTCAGAAAAGGAGAAATGCACATAGCCAGGATATATCTGTATATAATCCCACATGGGATCAGTATTGCCATCCCATGGCAAAATACGACATCATGCCAATGGGGCATCATGACAAGTGACATACAAAACACATGTGGAATGACACGTCTATCTGTTGCATATACCTGATATGCTGAAACACATTTCAAGGTATATCACAGTGTTAGTAATGGAGTATGGAGAACATATGTTGTCTGTCACTTGCTCCAATAAAACACATGTTTACAGGCTACCTCTTACAGCTCTGGCTGAAGGTTAACTGCCACAATACATGGACAGTTGCATATGTGAGGAAAGTGTAATGTGTTAAAGTATGTCATGCACACATTGCAACAGAATTAAATGTCACAGAACAATAACACGTAAGCATGACAGATACATGGTATGCATGCATGAGTGTAATACAGTTCACTCATTTAAATGGCAATCATCTTGTTGGCAGCATAACACAAGTGGAGCACACTGATAATACTTATGGACTGGAGAGACCAGGCTGATGGGGCTCAGACTCACGAATGACCTCATAAGCTCTTGTCCTGAATGAATCCTGCATAGCCCGTGCCATATCCTCAAATAAGGACCCCATCATGTCCCTCATCTGTGTTTGAAACATATTTGTCATGACCTCTCAGATCTTTTCCCAATAATCATCTCAATTCTGGTTTTGTTGTTATCTCCTCCAGGGTATAGGCATGATGGCTTGGGTGGGGGAGGGTCCAGGTTCCTCATCATCATCGTCATCATCACTGTCACTATCATCCTTGGAAGACTCTGAGAGTGTACTGGCATGTGCTTGTAGTCATTTTCTGATCAGAGAACATCAACGGGTCAATATTACTTGCAAGACACAACAGAAAAGCAAAGCAAATGTCTATCATGCACAGTCCCATGAATATCATAGCAGAACAAAATATGAATATGATGACAATTTAGATGGGGACTGACACACATCCATTACAGGCAGAGCTACCTCATAATTGCATGGTCCAAAATGTTCTATTTGTAAACAGGATGTCAGCATTCTTTTGTGAACAATTCTATAGGCTTATATACACCCACCCAGGTCATTAGATTTGTAATAATGTATGAATGCTCATATGAGTAGAATGTACTGTCTGCATTCAATGATTTATATGAACAGCCACCAAGTGTCATTGTTAAAATGAGGAAAAAGTGATGTGACAATGCTGTGGACAATAAACAAACCATACGACAAAAATTTGAGACAGGCAGCATGATAATTTATTGAACACACATCAATATAACGAATACAACAGGACAAATAATTTTATATGTTCAATCACCACAGCTGGTGACATATGAAAATCTAATATATCTGGTACTAACAGTATAGCATGTGTACAACTGTATGCATTATGTATCAGAAAGTATTAGCAATCAGTAACTTGAAAAATGAAAACATTGTGAATATGCTTGCTGATAATGAACTGCTGCACACAAACGTTTATCTGTACAAGTGTCAGTAAACCTAGGCTATAACAGTGTTTCTGCAAAAGCACCCAAGATGTTGAAGGCAGATGCAATAACAATGTTGACCTGAAGGGTGTGCTAAATATGAGCTACTGCAATCAAATGTCTATCTGCACAAGTGTCAGTAAACCTAGGCTATAATTGTGTTTCTACAAAAACATCCAAAATGTTGGAGGCAAATGCAATATCAATGTTGACCTGCAAGGTGTGCTGAATATGGACTGCTGTAAATAAAATGTCTATCTACACAATCATAGGTTTCAACCTTTTAAGAGGCCAGTGTGGAACACAAACCCTAGCAATGTGTAACAAACAGTCAGACTGTGGAGCATCCTATTTTTGCACTGTGTAAAACACCATTGCCATGGGCTCTGGTAGAACATTTGTAAAATTCAATAAGACAAACTTGAATCAGACCCAAAACGTTTATTTTATAAACTGCAATACCACAACCGGACCATAAGTGGATGAAACAGTACTTCTGTACAAAATCAAAAATAAAATCACATGGTCATTAACACCACTTGCTACATTAACTACATTTTCTAAACAGACCTGTTACAATTCGCACAATCAATTTCATGTATTCACGAGGTGCATAAACAGCATCCTACTATGCATCAGATTCACACATTGTATGCTGCTGTGGCTTTTTTAGCAGCATCTAAGACATGTTTTGGCAGCTTAAGATCACAGTAGTCCACCAAGGTGACTGCACACTGAGTAACAGCTTAAGTCTAGCTCTCCCAGTGTGAAAACAGAAACTTAGCAGAGAAAGCCAGTGGACCTGGACTTCTGGATATATTTCAGTAATTGGCTAGTAAGTGCACTACCTGGATGCCAAGAAAATAGAATTAAAGAGGACTTGAAGGAAAATCAGCTATAAAAGGCGACAAAAAACATTGACTGGGATGAATACTGCAGTTGTTCAGCAAAAAGCAGTATAAACTCCAGACATGACTTCCAGTAACCTAGAGAAAAGTATAAGGCAACTGCACACAGACCTGATTAAAATAAACAAAACACTGATGGGAGTATATCAACTCAAACAATAAAAGGCTAGAAAAATGGAAAAAGCTTTAAACAGATATTCAGATAAGGTGATGAAGCTGCAAAACTCAGAGGTCAAAATGAAGAAAAGGCTGGCTACATATGAGACTGCACAAGAAGAGATGTTTAAAAAAATAACAGAATTAGAGGACAGAACATTTAGGGAAAACCTGAGATTTTCTGCTGTACCTGAGAAGCTAGAAAGAACAGACTATATTCATTTTATGAAAGCACAAATAAGCAACTGGACTGGTATTCCACAACAGAAATTGTTAATTGAAAGGGCACATCATGTGTATTCTCCAAACCAACCTAGGAGAAATCATCCTAGACCTTTAATAGTAAAGATGCAATCTTACCAGCAAAAGGAGTTGATTCTGACAAAAAGAAGGACAAAGTACTAAAAATGGGAGACAGCAGAGTGTTTGTGAAGAATGACTACTCGTACATCAACCAGAAGAGGAGTAAATGTATACCATTATTCAGGGAAATGTCAAGAAGTAGGCATGAGATTCAAACTGCTGTACCCAGCTATTTTCAAAATATTTTTTCCTGGAGAAACAAAATAATTTTTTGATGAAGTACATGCTAAGAAAGAAATACAAAAGTTTGTCCAACAAAAAGCAAGCTGTGAAACTGAAGGATATTCTGCTTCTTGTTCTTCTGGTAATAAAGATCATAGAGAGACTGTGCCAGTGAAACCTTTTCCAGTGTTTCAATGGGAAATGCTTGGGAGAGAGAAAAGATCACAAGAGTTGACTAGAAGAATCGAGAGTACATTGGAAGTGAAGCAGAGATGGGGTTTGGGAGATGAAGATGAACAGGAATAGAACAAGAGAATCTGGAAATATTGGACTTTCTTGGACTTTGTTAACCTGCAGGGGACTCTAAAGCATTTGCCCTACTTCATCTCATTAATGTTCAGAAAAATAATCAGGAGAGGGGAAGAGGAGGGAGAAAGTTAATTGTAAGTAAAACATTTTTTTTCTTAATATCACTATTTTGACAGTGCATGGTTTTCTTTGCATGTTATAAAGTACATTTTTTCAGTTATTTGTAAGTGTAATTGGGATACAAATGCAAATAGGGGCTCCTGATTTTGTTCTTTCCCTCTTCTTTCTCTTTGTTCAGTTTTAAGAAATGTAGACACTGTAATGTAAAACAGCATGACAAAAGAAAAAAAATAGTATTTTTTTTCTTAGCCTTGCATGAGGGGGATGACTGAGTTAAGGCCATTAGCTTAATCTAGTAACACATTTTAGAGAAAGCAAGTAAAAGAAAAAGAATATTGACTATTATAAGGCATTTTTTTCTAGTTAACAAATATATGCTTGGCAGTTTTGTGTGTGGTTTTTATGCCTCTAGCAGACAATCTGATAATGAAAAATGGCTTGGAGAAAATGTTTCTGAAAGCACTCAGGTGTTTTTTTTTTCCAACTGAGAGAGCTATAGAGATAAGACAAATCCAGATAACACTTAACAGAACCACAGGCTGTACCATGAGTCTTAGCATGGATAACCTTTCTATTAGGTTATCTCAAAGTTGTATGTCTGAATGCCAGTTTGGAAAATGTGCTCCTATTAGGAGGGTACAACTTTAATATTTGAATATGTACATAGTTTTGTGTGCTATTATTATGTTAACAGGTTTTTGGGGGGGCATTCTCTCTTTATTTTTTAGGGTTTTCATTAAAACAAAAAGTTCTGTAAGATGTGACATAGACTCAAATGGAGATGACAAGAAACAACTGTATAAAAGATTAACTTACCGAATGCTTGTAACACAAAAGCTGGAACTAGATATTTAACAAAAAAGCTGTTATACATAAAAGGTGGGAATAATAATTTTTCAAGAATATGATGCTTTCTGTAATGTCTATAAATGTGAATGGTCTCACAGATAAATACAAAAAGAGTAGTGAACTATATTAAAAAATGTAGAGTCAAATAGCTATACTACAGGAGACACACTTACATACATACATGCATACATACAAATGTTTCAAGCACGGGCATTAAAGCCCTTCTAGCTTGCCAATATGCCAAAACACTTGTTCCCATAATAAATGTCCATGCTGTTCTTAAAAATATCTACACTAGTACTTGCTTTAATGTAATTTGGTAGTCTGTTCCAAGCATCAGCTACTTTGTCAGAGAACCAATTAGTACACTTCTCATTTCTATAGAATCTTCTACATAGGTTATCTGATGAGTCTCCAGTACTTTTTGATAACCCCAAACATTCCCAGAGGTAGTTATCCCAAAATGCCTTATATACCTGAATAAGATCTCCTCTTAAATATCTGTAAGAGACACTGTACAATTTCAGATATTTTAGTCTTTCATAATAACTTAGATTTTCACATCCATGGATGCCCTTAGTATATTTCCGGTGTACTCTTTCCAGTTTATTCATGCTTGTTTTCCTATAGGGTTTCCATATTGTTATTCCATACTCAAGTTTGGGTCTAATGTAACTAACAAAAATGACTTCATTATGTTTGATTTATTAGACTTTATAAATCTTTTTATACAACCTATAGTTCTATAACTATCATTAGCCAATTGATTGATTTGATTAGAAAAACTCATAGCTGAATCTACCCATATACCCAGGTCCTTAAATGAGTCTACAGTTTCAATCACTGTATGCTGTATTAAATATTCACCTTTCAGTTTCTGTCTTCCAAATCTCATATATTTAGTTTTTGTTGTATTTATCAACATATTATTCTCCTCTGCCCAAATGGTCAATTTAGTCAAATTATTTTGCAGACATGCCTTATCTGTAACACTTGTAATCAGTTTACCCAATTTCAGGTCGTCAGCGTATAGACTGTAGAACACCTCAGATGAAAAAGTAAGGTCCGAAAGATACAATCTAAACAAGTAAGGGCCTAGTAGAGAGCCCTGTTGGACACCTTGACTGTAACCAAGGGTTTCACCTGTCCAGTTGGTGTGTGATACTTACCATGTCCTATTTGTAAGCCATGCAGCTATCCATCTTATCAACAGTACATCAATACCTAGTTGTACTAATTTACCGATCAGTGTTTTGTGCGTGACCCTGTCAAATGCTGGAGTTAAATCTATATAAATCACATCACAGCACAATTGTTCATTCATAGCTGTTATCATATTATTATAGAACATCATGTTACAGGTGGTAATAGATCTATTTTCAACATATGCATGCTGATATATGGTTTCAAGTCCCAACCTATCCAGTTCTGACAATAACTTATCCAGTATTACCTTCTCCATTATTTTTCCACAACATGAAAGTAGACTTAAGGGTCTATATGATTATGAGTTTGTCCTACTCCCCTTTCCCTTAAAGCCAGGTATAATAAGTGCATGTCTCCAATCTTGAGGAATCTCCCCATATTTATATGACCTAGTGAATAATAGATGTAATGGCAGTGTAAGTTCTTGCTTAAGTGTTCTCAAATCATTGTTACTTATTCCGTCTCCTCCCTGCACTTTGTTTGGATCCAGTTTGCACAGTTCTTTTTCAATATAATCTAATTTGATTCCAGTATCTGGGGTTACCTGGATGTCACCAGGACAACGTACCACCCCTTTTGTGGAGCCAAACTGTTTTGCATAAAATTTTGTAAATATATCTATAATCTGTTGTGTCTGAGAATACATTTTAGAATCTGCACACAGTTTATCCATTTGTATATCTTTACTCTTTCCACATCTTATGTATCTATAAAAAGGTTTCCTATTATGTTCAATATCTTTATATAAATTTTCTTCAAATTTTTCTTGATCTTGTGTAACACTATGCTTAATTTGTTTGTCCAGCTCGTTTATTTCAGTTTTCAAAGTTATAGTTCGACCTCTCTTCCATTTCTTATATTTTTTTGTCTCTCACCTTAATCAGGTATCTTGTTCTTATGGAAATATACCCCCCTGATGTTACCTGCCTAGATCCTGATGTTAAACATTTTTTTGACTTTTTGCACTCAAAAAATTTCTCTTTCAAAACTTTCCACATTCCATCTGCAGTTTCTCCACTGAACATCTCATTCCAGTTAGTTTTATATAGCAACTTTTTTGCTTCCCTATAATCTGTAATTAATCTTCTGTGCTTTGGCTTAGATTTCAGTTTGGCAGAATTATCTAGCAACAAATTAACCTTTATGACCCCATGATCACTACACATCAATGGTGGTAAAACTTGACTTGAAGTTACAGTAATTTCTTTAGGAACACAAACAATATCTAGTATATTCCGTCCCCTGGTACGTTTTTTTTACAATCTGAAGCATTTGTTGTTCCTGAATATACTCTGTGAATAATTTCTTTACTAAGATTGTTGAATCAGTATTATTCCAGTCTGTTTCTGGTAAATTTAAGTCCCCAGCTAATATTATTCTTCCCTCCTGTGTTTCATGTAAGAAATGTATGAATTCCTCTAGGTCATCTGCACTTGACTTTGGTGGTCTGTAAACTCCAACAATTGTTGTATGTTCCAGGGTTGTCTTTATTGTCACAGTTACACAGTCTATAGTATTGGTATTATCATTGAACATGTAATGATCACAAGTTTCACTTGGAAAGAACTGAACATGTGAATTTGATAAAGAAATGTTTTCAGGATGGTTATTAAGTGGAATATGTGGAAGACAGTAGTACTTATATTAATTGCAAGAAGAACTCCAGTAGTGTTCTATCAAGACAATCATTGTAGATTTGTAGTACTAAGGGAATATTGGCAAGGGAGGAGGATTACACTGGCATGTATTTATATTCCAACAAAAACTGCTATAACAAAGCTAAGAAAATTATGGGAGAGATAATCAGCTTTCAGCAAGGAATATTGCTTACAGGTGGCAACTGGAATTTGATTTGCAACAGTGAAGATGTGTCTCATGGGCCCAGAAGGGAAAATATAACTAATGAGGGTAACTTTTTAAAGAAGCTTATGAAAATATTTGGCATAGAATATGTGAATTCAGTACTAGGAGTGTGGAGTGAATTTAGTTATTATTCCCCACAACACAACAACTGGAACATATGCATTTAATTGAAGGTCTTGATACACACCCAATAACTATTTTAGATCATGCACCAATAATAACCCAAATAAAAACACAGAGTAATGAAATAAAGATCAGACACTGGTGCTTTCTCACCTAGCTATTGAAAAGAGAGGAATTTAAGGAATGGGTAGTGAAATTTATTCAGGAGCTATTAGAGAAGATATAAATTTCTTCTGAAAATATAGCTAAGGAGTGGGATAAAATTAAAGTGGAGTTTAAAAATAGGGTGGAAATAAAAGAAAGGGAGATATGGTTAAGAAGTAACAAGAATTATTTAGAGGGACTGGCAAATAAAGTATTGCAAAATAGGGGGAATCTCACTGAACAAGAAGAGGAGCAACTGCAGAATGCTAAACAGAAAATAAAGGACTACCTCAATAGCATGCATAAGTTTAGAAAGACTGCTGTTAAGCAACTGCGTTTTGATAACTCTAGAGCACAAAACCTGTTATCACAATGAGTCAGGCAACAGAAAGTAGAAAGGGCTGTCAGCAAGCTTAGGGAGACTATAACAAGGAAGATAACAAGGGATTCCGCAGAAGTATTAGAAATGTTTCAGAAATTTTATGAAAGTCTGCATAAAGCAAAGTAACATGAAAATGAATAAAGGTACAAATAGAAATCTGTTTGGAAGAATTAACTATGCCAAGGTTAGGGAGGCTCAATTACAACAGTTAGGATAGGAGGAGATGAGATAAAAATGGTGATGTATAACCAATCTACAGGAAGGTCCCCAGGAACAGGTAGAATTCCTGTGGAGGTTTGGAAACTGGGAGGGAAAAGATCTGGAATGTTTTGTTTAACAGTATTTTAAGAAAAGGAGAAGTACCAACATCCTGGAAGAAAGTGGTGGTAGCTGTAATACATAAAGAGGGTAAAGATCCATCAGATCCAGCTTCATACAGGCTCATTTCAATACTAAAGCATGATTATAAAGTGTTTATGTCTATAATGGCTAAAAGAATGGCAAATATGATACCAAAATTGATAGCTATGGATCAAATTGGTTTTGTGGAGGGGAGGCAAACTTTTGACAACATTAACAAAACACTGATGATCCAGAGGGAAGCAGAATGTAACAAAATAATACTGTTGTTGGTGGGTCTTGATGTAGAGAGGGCATTTGACAGAGTAAGCTGGGACTTCATGAGCAGAGCAATGGAAGCATTTGCATGCCCTGATAAAATTATAGGGTTGATTGGGAGGATATGAGGGATTGGAGGTGAAAATTAAAGTGGGTGGGTTCCTGTCTGATAATTTCTGCTTGAGCAGAGGAACCAGGCAGGGGTGTCCTCTCTCCCCTTTTGTTATTTGCATTATATTTAGAACCACTGGCAAAGAAAATAAGGGACTCAGAAATTCAAGGATATAATTAGTATGCTAGTCAAGAAAAGCTGGCTCTATTTGCAGATTATATTATTTTATACCTGACAAAACCAGAAAGAGATTTTACAGTATTGTGGAACATTTTGAGAAAGTTTCAAATCTTTTTGGGATACAAAATACAAAGGCAATAGTGATAAATCATGTACCCGCACACAAACTGGTTGAGGAACATCAATACTTATGGGGACTTGATAAAATGTAATATTTAGGAGTGTGGATTAAAAATTATTCTGGGTGTGACAACTAGGATAAGTGGGAAGAGACTATACAAAAACTAAGAAAATGGAAGCTTTGTTATATGGATATTGACAGCAAGATACAAGCAGTTAAAATGTGTCCATTTAGTCCTATACAGAAGTCAGGTGTACTTTTATCAGCCAGAGGAGAAGTTGTGGATAGCAGTTAATAAAGATCTGAAAGACCTTATGTGGGAGGGGCAAGATTAATAAAGAAGGCAGCATCTTTCAAGTGATCCTGCATAGGAAACTTTTTTTAGCATTTTCTGAAGCCCTACAGCACAAAAAGCTGTAACTTTTTAATAAAAGCTAAATTCTACAAATGTGCTAGCAATATCCTCCTCATGTCTATTCATGTACTGTTTGACTACATAGCCAATACGTAACTCACTGACTGGCAGAACAGAGCTACTGTCAGTCAACACTGAAACATCACTGTGTTTGAGACGTCTGACAGCAGCTGCAGGTCTCAGGAGTCTGCCAGCATACTGCTGAAGGAGTTTATGAACAGTGGCATACAGTGTCGGTAGCTGACTTTCTTGGATCTGAAGCTGAATGTTGAACTCCAATAAAGGTTCCAGTACATACTTAAGAAATATAAAAATCATATGCAGTTCATGACACTGCAGGTGGTTGGAAATTAAGTCAATTTTAGAAGACAGTGGCTCTGCATAATCTTGAGGGGGTCAGTGTCTGTGAACCAAGCAAATTCTTGTAGTTTTTGTTGTTTTTGTGCACTGGAACTGAAATGGCAGTACTCATCTAATATAAGTTCTTCAATTGGTTAGTGTAGTACATTTACACCAATCTTACTACATCTGACTAGATGGCACAGAAACCCCATGTTTATAATGGTGGGTTCTGCTCCTTTAAATGAGATAGCACATAATTGTGTTTTCCTATCATTGAGTCAGCATTGTCTGAAGAAAATCACACAATGTTGGAAGCTGGAATGTTAAATTTTGTCAGGCTAGACATTAAAACATCAAAAAATGCTTGTCTGGTACCTGACACGCATTCTGGCATATGAACGAAACGTATGACATTTTTGCCTGCCTTTTCATCAAGGTAACTGAGAAGGATTACCAAAAGTTTGTCATTGCCCATGTCTGTGCTTTGGTCCATATACACACAGAATGGTGATTTCTCGTAGGTGGCAGCCACAGAACATCCCGTGCAATGCAGGCTGCCTTTGTTGCTCTACTTGTCATTTTCATGAGAACATCTTGATCCTCTCCACATTTCTTCATAAATTTCAGGATGTGTTCTCCTGCTACAAATAAAAAGTTGTGCTTAGCAAGGAGCGACACAAAACCAACCTCTGCCTCAACAACTGTTGTATTCGCTAAACTCTGAGATCCAAAGAAGTCTGCCATAGTCATTCTAGTTGCATGCTTGCAATCCTGTGTTTCTCACTCTTGGCATGTCATTGCAGGGCCACCATGATGGATTGTGACATCTGTGTTACAGGTGTTGTAGAAAGCATATTTCACTTCATGCCTACTCACAGAAAGCCAGTCAAAGGCACTTGCCCAACTCAGCTGAAAAATTGTGCATCTCCTCCTCTTCTTTGGAGTGCTATCCATATCCCTGTCCACATCGTAATCTGGGCAGTCTGTACCTAGCAGGTTTATAAAACAGGGCTGTTACTGAACAAAGGCAAAGAAATGGGGCTATATAGCAGAAAGAAAAGTCAAACAATCTCCTCAAAATCAAAGACATGGGACAATAGACCCACAACCAACCTACAGCACTGGAAATTTCCTGCCTTTGCACCATTTTCTCCTGCTCATCTCTGCTCCTTTTGCTCATTAAAATGGACTGCATGATCAGATTACTTCCTTCCTTCCTTCCTTCCATGATGACACTTGCAATCCTCCTGCGCTCACTTGCCTGCCTAACCAATGTTGCAGAAGGGAGTGTGAATTTCATTGCAAAATGACATTTGCAGTGCACTTGAAGTACCCTTGATTCTATCTCAAAATCCATGTTAAGGATAAACAAGCAAGCTTAACAAACATACTTGCAAAACACTCCAACAAACTGTAGCATGAAATATACATAAGCAGTAGCAATGAATATATAAACCACATACATCATGACAATACCACCTGCATTCTACTGTCACCACTTCAGCTGTGTTCTAGCCCTGTTCTACACCCTTGTCTGTACCTGGCAAAAGTGCACTGAAAAGTTAATAAAAACTATGGCCCTCAGTACTTTTACAAGAATGTGACATTTAAGACATGCCTTGGAACAGTCAGGACCAAAAAATGCAAGATCTCACATCTTTAACCACAAAAAAAAAAAAAAAGCATAAAGGTAGACATACCATATCCCAACAACAAACATTTTTAGAACAAGAAATCCTAGTATCCTACTTTAAAATCTAAATAGTACATTTTAACTGCAAATGATCCATAATAAAGAAAATATACAAAGCTGCAGTGATACTAGCATGAATGTGCTTAGTTTCCAGTTGTGGAAACACTATTGGAAAATAATGCCACTGTGAGTAAGGATAAACTAGAGCAGAATGAGGGACAGACCCACACTTAATCAAGGACACAATATATTGCTACTATTAACCTGAGGCATTGACAAAATAAGAGCATGTGAATTAATAAACATTTTCTGAAGGAAAAGTATATAACTTTGTCATTATTAAATGACATGCACAATATTTTCTCCAAAAGACACCAGCATAGCTCTCAATGAATCGGGGATAAATCTAGAAATAATCTGGTACAACCAGAGACACTTAAAGTATTAGTGAAACTTGAGACATTGTCAGAATAAAAGAAGGTGAATTAATAAACACTTTCTGAAACAAGGTTCTAATTTTAATTCTTGACTAGTGCACACCTCAAAAAAAAAAAAAAAAAAAATCAGTGACAAATCCAGAAATAATCGGGGACAGAGACACTTCATCACCTTATCTGCAAACTTTATCAGGTTTAGTAGGGAATAAAAGGAACAAAGCTAACAATGGCATCAACAGCAGGAAATGCTCAGAAAAAACACACCCCAAAGTGGTTCTAAAAGACCAAATAAAACTGCAATAACCACTTTGTAGACCTCTACACCACCCTGTCCATATGCAAAGTAGACAATTACTATCCAAGTCAGTCAGCAATCCAAGGGAACTTTATTAAATCCAAGTGTATAAATCTTAGTCAGGCACTTTCGTCCCTGCATAAACCATATGGGACTTCATCAGAACAACTAATACATTATTTCACACCCATTTTATAGTTAACCCTTCAATCAATTCATTGATTTAAGTAACCAACTAAGTACTTCAATAAAATATCCTCCCTGTGAAATATAAAAATGCTCAGACTCATTCACATAATATCAAACTATTTAAATTCTAATTATATACAATGTTGAACAGTATTTAAGAAGTGTTTAAAAACATTTTTTAAAAAATAATGTATACATTAAACTAATCACTCATACAGTATGCAAACCCATTGCCTTTCATTAAAAACACAAAAAAAGTGTTAAAAAACTGGTCTGAAAATAGCTTCAGCAAAAACTGACATTAAATTTTTCTTTTATATATATATATATATATATATATATATATATATATATATATATATATAAATATATATATATATATATATATATATATGGATCTAGGACTGTTGAACGAAAGTTCAACAGTCCGAATCCACTATCACCGAACATACTTTAGCGAAAGCACTTTTCACCGAAAAAGCGCTTTTGCTAAAGTGTGTTCAAAAAAAAAGAAAAAACTGAAAATTAACATTTATGCAGGGGGGCAAGCCCTCCTGCACCCCCCATGTGGAGGGCTGTGCTCCCCACACATCCCTACTTTAATATTCTCACTCCGAGATTGCACTACAGTGAGGAGAAGGGAAGTTTTCCCTTATCTGCACCGTAGTACAGTCTCCGCATCAGTCATTCCCCGGCCATTTTTGTTTTGGTAAAAAATTCCTTCGGGGATCAGTACAGATCCCATATATATATATATATATATATATATATATATATATATATATATATATACATACACATATATATATATATATATATATATATATATATATATATATATATATGTGTGTGTGTGTGTGTGTGTATGTATATATATATATATATATATATATATATTTTTTTTTTTTTTTTTTTTTTTAATTATGTTATAGATATGAACTTACAATACTAAGGCCGTCTTTTTAAGTACAGGGAGCACTGATAAACATTCATTTATACTTGGGGGATTTGTTGCATTTAATCTTATTTGCCATTCAAGTTCTTTTAGTTCTAATAGTAATTCCCACCATCCCCCTGAGTTTCTTTTCACTACTTCTAATATGCCAAACTGGAAACAAAAAAAAATCCTGGCATTCTATACAATTTCTAAAAAGAGCATTGTTCACATTCGTTTTCTGTATGGCATAAATATGCTCATATATTCTTTTTTTAATTGCCTTTCGGTCTTGCCAACATAGTAGTACCCACAGGACTCACAAACTGCAATGAAAACTATCCCCCTGGTATTACAATTGGCTTTTACCAAATGAACCTGAAAAGGTATCCCCTTAAGTATTAAAACTTGTTCATTTAAAATGTAGGAACATTGCCTACATGCTCCACATCTCTTGATTTCCATAATGGTATCGGGGACCTTTAATAAATTTTGTTCAAAGAAAGTTTTACAGTTTCTACCAGTTTTGTATATAAATTGAGGCTCCATACCTACAAAATTCAAAATTTCTATATTCCCCCTAAAGATAGTCCAATTCTTACTAATAATGTTCTTAATTTCTCTACAGCCAGTTCCATAGGGTATCACCATTCTTCAATCAAAGTTCAACTTACCCTTTTGGGTTTTATCATCTTTCTTCAAACCATTACTATCACCCAAAAGGGGTTTATATTTTGTCCCCCAACCAGACTTTATCTCTCCACACAGGTCATTTACCAATTTGTTCGGTTAACCCCTCTCTATAAACATTCCTGCTATACTAGAAACCTCCATCTCAAAGAGATCCTTATCAGAGCACATCCACAGATTTTCCGATGCTTTTTACAAGTTATTACATTGTTAATGTGAAATGGCTGCAGACTCTTGTGGAGTGATGCTGTTGTCTTTGGGTTTCCATTAAGCATATATGTAGAGTGAGGGGCTCTGATCCCATTCACAAACTTTAAGGATATTGCAAGTTATGTTGATTTTACAAATTATATGTATGAAGCCATTGTTGTTATGTTTTATATGTCACATCAGTATTTATCACAGACAGTGCTATACAGACCTTTGCATTGCACAGGAATGCATACTGTTGATGTTGACATATGCTGTTTACAGTGTCAAATGCATGAATGGGCTCAAACAGGAATATTATCATGTGCATGTCAGTATCTTTCAGATGGCCAACCATCCTGCAGTGACAACTTCTTCCCCCAGGAAAATGACATCATAATTGATGCTCTCTGGCAACATGGACAGAGAATCCTAGGCCATTCAGACATTACAATTTGGAGACATGAAAAGTTTACCTAGTTCACCAACATTATAAATGCAATTGGAGGCCACAACTGATCCCATGATGCCTGTAGACAATGCTGCTCAGACATAATCCTTTGTGCAGCCAAACATGTATGTCTTTCTTTCCATAACATGGCTGGGTACAGAGACAATCACTGCATATTTCTGTAGGATGCATATTCATGTATTGTTTTTTATTTACAGCAGCAGAGTTGAGCTGTGCACACACATCCATACAGGGTGAGAATGATGAACATAAGTCTAATGACTTGAATTCATACAAGTGAAGTACTGACATATGTAATGCTGTTTGCATTAATATTCACAGGTCTACCTATTTCAGGACCTAACTAGGGATCAGAAGGTCTGCATCTCCATACTGTTACTGTGACCACTGTCTTGTTACTGCCGCTGCCTCATTTCATGGCACTGCTGTTTATTGCTAATTGTTATTTACCTAACATTATACACTACAGGTACATCCAGTGGGGGCCCAGGCTATGCAGGTTCAAATGCAGACAGACCAGGTATGTTACAGCATCATTGACATAGCTTGCATTATTGTGTAGCACATATGTGATACATGACATTTATGTCAATATTTGTCAAAACAGGCTCATCTGGTGTACAGTTGCAACATTCATCACATGTTTGCAGCCCCTGTTACTGTGTTGCAGGTGTGATGTTGTCAGTATTGTTTTTGGTAAATACATGACTGTGTTGTCTTTCTCTTTACTTTCCCACTGCAGAATCCACAGTGCAACTCACAACCTCTCCACAAAAGAAATATGTCAGTGATGTGCTATTAACTATGTTTCACACCTGTCATTGCTGTTAATCCTATTGTTGTCTTCCATCAATACTCTGTCCTTCATCCCATTCCTAGGCCAGTCTACATTGTCATCAAGTGCACATACAAGTGGTATGTGTATGTCAGACCTTCTGTGTGTTTTAACTATGTTCACCTGCTTAATGGTGGCAGTGATGTGATGAGTAATGCTGTTTTTTTCCCTATAATAGTTAAAGTTCATCCCTCTTCAACAGCACCATCAACAGCACCATCATGTGTGGGTTTTTGTATTCCTCACATGTCATGTATGTTGGCCTTGTAATACTGTAGTCATATATAATATATACATATATATATATATATATATATATATGTGTGTGTGTGTGTGTGTGTGTGTCTATCATGTGGTGTTAGCATATTGTCCTGATATGTGTCTTTGTATCTTGTAGCACATCAACTACCTTTATCATCATTCAGCCCATCCAGCAGTCATGAAGTGATTTTAGGTGTGTCTTAGCATAGTATTATGGCCCCTGGCACACAGGGCTTTAAGGTGTTTGGAGAGGCTGTCCATGATGTTGACATTGATGTTGGTGCAGCTCTAGCCTCAGATGTTGAGGTCAACTTGCCATTCAGAGGAAGATAACACAGTGGATGTTGAACAGGGTGAGGCTGCTGACAATCTGGCCATAATTCAGACCACTGCAGATGGCAGTTCTGTACAACAACCATCAACAGGGTGTCACAATAGATGTAGGCGAGCAGATGTGCATGGCTAGGTGTCAGAAGGTGTCAGAGGGTGTCCACCTACTACTGCAAGCAAATGAACAGTTAGGGCACTGGCACTGGTCAGTCATCCATGCATTTGCACATGCCACATATGTGGCACATGAGCTATGTTTCATGCATGAAGGACAAGAGCACAGACACAGTGAGATCATGGCTGAATTAGCCACTCAGAATGAGAGTCTGCTAGCTGTGGCACAGTCAGTAGAAACCCTGGCCTCTATGGTACTGCAGCAGTGTTCTACTGCCAGCAGGATTTTGCATTCTCTGACTGTGCTCAGACGATTGCAACATGGGAGAGGCAGGCCACCTATCCACAGAACCAACATTGGTCATAAAGAATCACTGTCTATGGTCCATCCTGCACAGAATTCAACTGCTGGACCATTTTCTGTGGTCCTGCCAGTCACAAGGCCTTTAAATCACACAGTTATGGTTCTTCACCTACACATGGTGTTGTCATCCCATCAATCTCCTCTGTGGAGCAACCAGGGAAACATGTTTATGTACAGGGTCAGGGCAGATGGCACCGTAGTGTGAGACATCAGCGATGGTCACCCTAGACTCTGTTGGAGTGTGTCCAACAGTGTAGTAAACATAGCTGTCTCATATTATTGAATTAACACTTTACTGTGATATATTTTTCTGCAGCTCTTAAATATTCTGCATTATGTCCTGTGTGAATTCTCTTTTTTCATGTTATTATATTGTAAGTATAGGAATGTGTAGCACTGATGAGTGTGCCTTACTATTTTCCATACAGTGATACAACAATCTGAGTGTGTATGCATATCTGTGTCAATTGTGACCTGAGTTGATGATCCCAGTTGTAATACATTTACATATCTTCATGTTGTAATATCGTATGATTGTGGTGTTATGTACATCTAGTGGATAACTGCCATTAGATGCAATCTGTGTTGATGTGGTTGGGAAACATCTAAACATCAATGTTTAATCTGTGAACTCATATATGAGTAGCTTGTTAAGACTCAAAGATGTTGGTCAGATGTTGCCGTGTTGCCTGAGTCTGCACTTGTGGTCACACCCTATGTTGCCTATGCCTGTGTCTTCTGTCCCCTACATCTTCCTGCTCCTCCTCTGATAACTGTGTGATTTCCTCATCAGATATCTCTGGTTATTGGAGAAGTTTACCCACACCTGCATCTGGAAGACCACCATGTGCTCTAGTTAACATGTTGTGTAGCATGGCACACACCATTATCATCTGTGCTGCCTTCTCAGGTTTGTATTGCAGTGCACCCCTGGATGTGTCCAGAACCTAGTGTTCATTACACCAAACACATGTTCCATGGTGTTTCTGGTTATTGTGTGTGTTCTATTGTATGCCTCACAGTATGGTGTCACAGTCATCTGTTGTGGGGAGTTGAAACACATTTGGGCAAAACAGATATCATTGTGAGGGATATATTTAGCTTCCATCCAAGCTGTGTTCCTGTACTTACCCTGTAGTAGTCCCTTAGTCCATGTTCCCTCCATATGGCAGCATCATGAACACCTCCAGGGTGTGTTGCCATGATGTTGTGTCATACTGCCATCTGCTGCACATACAACTTGGCAGTTGATGAATGGCCAACCCATTCTGTTTATGTATTGGTCCTCTGCAGGATGTAGGAAGTGTAATCAATGTAGGTATATAAGCAATACATCTAGTACATTTATTACACATTTCAAAAGGACTATTTGAGTCCACAGATGATTTACCTGTGAGAGTACAAACATAGTTTATGTAGCAGTATGTGACTCTTGTCCTAGTTACTACATAGGAAAAACCATTATATGTTTAAAGCATAGAATATATAAGCACACACTTGCTATTAAGAAAAAGGACTTTACTAGTGCTTTAGCTAGGCATGCTATTCACTGTGTGAACGTTAAAAAGTAAACCTTTTCAGTCATAGATTATGTTCAACAAGTAGATTATATAGGGAACACTAAATTGATTTTAGAATGCAAGGAGTCACTGTGGCAGATCAGTTTGGTAGCAGGCAGAGTCCCTGGTCTGAACAAATGTATTAATATTAAGTGTTTTTAAGCACTAAAATAACATTCAAATCACAATAATATGACAATGTTTTTATATTAAGACATTTTTTTGAAGCTTTGACATTCTAAGCTGTTTAGAAAAAAAGAGTTTTTTATTTTTATGGTATGATTTTAGACCTTTAATTTAAAGTATCATGAAAGTCATGTGATGTGTGATATAACTTATAAGAGGTGTGTTTTGAGAGGTTAACTTTTTTCTGAAGAAGTTCATGAAGAATAAATTTGAACGAAAGTACTAAAGAATTGTGTTCGCTCCTTCGTTCCATCTACAGTTTTTAGTTTGAGTTTCATTTTCTATATCTTATATTCACCCTTTGCTTGTTCCCAACTGAAAAGCCTACCATCTTTTATTACTCATTCCCAGAATTTTAGTTCTATATTCTATAACCTCCACCATTTTGGTTGACAACTCTCCCCTTGTTTTCTTTATCATTTGGAGTAAAACCTATAGCTGCTAGTTGCCAAAGCTCTTCTGTTATTTTTACCTCCCTCAAAATCTCATTTTATGCATTATACACATAAAATTTCACTGCTCCTTGTTCCTCCTTGAAAATGATTTATGTCCAAAATGTTAGTCTTCTTGTTTCTACAATCCTTTCTACTTGTTTCTCCTTCATTTCCTTCCCTTTACATGCTTAAGTCTCTATAAAGTAGCATAGCTCGAATTGTCTCACAATATGCTTTTAAATCTGGTATACCCCACATAAAATGCTTGGCAGCTTGCCATGTAAACCACCTTCAATGAGTTACATTTACCTCCTGCATTGGTTTTAATCAATTTCTTTAAATAAGGGCAGAAAAGCATGTCTCCCTCCTGTATGTGCTGACAAAAAACACAGTTGGGTCTACACTTATTGGTGCATGTATCCAATGGCCTGGACCTACCTCGAACCCAACTCCTGATGTTTCTGGCTTTCCTATACACAAAAGAAGGAGCTTCTCCAATGATGTCCATTAGATATGAACTTTCAGTAATTATGGCCCAATTCTCTCTAATAATATTAATGATGCTATGATAGTCAATAATAAAAGTCAAGATACAACTGTCTTTAGATTTGCTGTGCATAGTTTTCTTTAAAACCTTCCTATAAGGACTGTTAAGTGCTGGTGAATGTGTACTTTTTAGTTCCGTTATAGGTTCCAGAATGCTTCTTAACATATTGCTTTCATATCCCCTCACCAAAAAAATCATTTTTAAGATCATGTAGGTTCTTAAGGAAGGGTTCCATTTTCATGGTGATCCTGGCCAACCTGTTTCCCTGGGACTTAACAACATTATATTTTGTCCTGGTGGGATGGAAACTCTTATTATGTAGCAGGAGGTTTACTCTGGTAGGTCTGGTGTAAAAATCTGTGTCCATTTTACCGTGGTCCAAGTCTTTAGTAATCTACATATCTAAGAAGACTGCTGAGGTGAGGCTGTGGGAAGAGGTGAAATGCAGGAAGCTGGTGGTTTGATTCAGATAGTTAATAAAATCTTCTAATTTAGCACTGTCTTCTTTCCGCACAATAAAGATGTCATCAGTAAAGTGCAGATACACTGTGATATGTTGCATGTATTCTCTTTTGATAAAAACATAATCCTCCTCCCACTTGCCTAGGGCTATGTTGGCTAGGCTAGGAGCCATAGCAGCCCCCATGGCTATACCAGTCTTTTGTTTATAGTCATTTCCATTAAACATAAAGAAATTGTAGCTAAGCACCATATATAAATGATTACCTATTCTTTCTTGTGCTGATGTGCCATTGTTGTCTTTCCTGTACGAATCAATCACTGTTTCAATACAATAATTATGTGTAAGTACAGTATATAATGATTCAACATCTATTATTAATAAAATGCTATCAGCATCAATTGTAACATTTTTTTATATTCTATTTCCACATACTGGAGGGAGACGTTTCTCTGCCCTTATTTAAATAAACTGATTAAAACCAACACAGGAAGTGACTGTAACTCTATGCAGGTCATTTACAGGGCTAGCTGCAATGACTGTGAAGCATTGTATGTGGGAAAATGCTCAATAGACTTAAAAGAAAGATTTCTGTCCATCTTTCCAAAATTAGAGCTAAGTGCAAGAATAATGCACTGGCTCAGCACCTGCAGCTTCACAAAAGACACACTGGCTTTACATTTCAAATTATTGATCATATGGACCTTTTGGAACTGGAAGGAGAAATCCCTAATCTTTTAGAAAAATGGAACTATTGTGGCAGCTGAAACTGAACTCTTTTAGAAAACCAGGGCTTAATTATTATTGCTCCATAAAAAGCATACTAGAACTCAGAAAACTGCCCCACTGTTTAAAAAAATGTTGAAAGTCTGATATGGGACTGAATAATGCTGATATTACATGCTAATAATATTTATGCTAATATTGTTATAAACAAATATTAAACATTATAAATATGTTATAATGAAAATAATTGAAATTGGTGCTGTTTTTTTATACTTGTACTCATTCAAACTAAATGCTTTCTTAGTTAGATGCTACACTTGAACAGATCCCCAGGACATTAATATAGCAATAACCCATGCCTGGGTGTGGGTAATGCTGGATTTACCCACGGTTGGTGTGGTTTGGTCATGAGGGCGAAGCCCGAGTGGCCAAACAAAGCCAACTGTGGGTAAACCCAGCATTACCCACACCCAGAAGTGGGTTATTGCTATTATACAATGACATTATTTAAGAAAAAAAATAATTACTTTTCTTAAATAATGGCATTGTATAATGCCTCCTTGCTGCCCTTCCGCAGCTCTCTGGTATTCTGTGACAATTCTGATGTACTGCGCATGCGTATGCCCATGCAGTACATCAGAGCTGTGGGCAAAAGCAACGGAGAAAGCAAGATCTCCATTGCTTTTTACAAACTGTCTTGCTATGTTAAGAGTTTAACATAGCGAGACAGTGTGAAGCAACGGAGATCTTGTGTTCTCCATTGCTGTAAAAAAAAAGAGTTACAGTAATGAAAAAAGTCCGGACGATCGGACCTTTTTCCATTACTATAACTCAGATTTACAACATGCACGCTGCCAATCAGCATGCACGTTTTTGAATATTAATGGGGGGGTCGTTGTATAATGCGTTATTTTTAACATTTTTCACTGTATTTTCACCAGCAATTATAGCTATGGTTTTCAGCCTACTTAGGTGTTCATGTGTAGATTTATACACATGTTCATTAATATTATAATATTATGATATGTTTTTTACACACAAATCTGAAGAAGTATTTATTTGGTATGAAAGCGATCTTCGTTAAAAGTGTGTCACCTTATAAGTTATTAATATTTATTCTGATAGATGTCTAGTGGTAGATCTTTTTGTTAGTTAATTAGTTAGTCATTTTGTTAGTGAGTTAGTTTCTTAATGAATAAAGTTTGGATTAGTAAATTAGCCTTAATAAGCTGTTCTTATATATTTTAATTTGTCTTTAGCTTTTTAATTTCAGTTCTAAGGAGCACAGTCTCAGTTTATTCCATGGTATTAAGGGGAAGGGGAACTTGGTTAAAGAAATGAATTTAATGCTTTTATTTCTCTTAACAGAACCACACTCTGTAACCACTCCCTTGATCCAAATAACCTGATTATATATAAACAGCTAATGTCTTTAATGCTTTTCGTTATACTCAGCTAGGATCACTTGTTTGTGTGTTTCAATAAAGGATATTCCACTTTTAACTCAACTGTGCACTACCTAATATTTTCTATTTTATTATTGTGTAGTACACAATTTACAATTTAATTTTTATTATTGAACTAGGTCTATAACATATTTCAAGGAGTGAATGTCACACCCTCCACACTGCAAGTTTCTTCTTGGTTTAAATCTGGTATACCCAAACCTCCCTGGTTCAGTTGTAGCATTAGCTTTTCCAAAGTTACTCTTGGTTTTCCAGAACCCCCTAAAATATTTTTGAGTTTCTTATTTTCTCCCACATTCTTTCCTCAGGTGGCAAAAAGTACATCTGCCCCATATAAAGAACCAGTGGTACCAGAAACATCATCATAACTTTTATTTTACTATAATTGTTCATGACCATCATTTTCCATTGTCTTATTAATATACTTATTTTGTGTTCAGTTTCATCCCATGTATCCTTCTCTGCTAGCTTTACCTCTTTTCTAAGCCATACCCCCAAATAGTTCATTCTCCCATGTCACCACAGGTATGCATACGATTGCATCAAATCAGACTTGGATATATAGTTTAAGAGAACTGCTTTGTTTCATTTTCATTTATTTTATAATCAACTATGCCTCTAAACTCTCTCAGTGTATTGAAAATCTTTGGTATATCTAATTTTGGGTCTGTTACACACAGAATGACATCATCCACAACTAATGCAAGTGTCACATTGTCTGCCATACCAGTTGAAACCCTTTACTACTACAGAATTCTTTATTTTTGTGGCCAGGGGTGCCACAGTACAAAAGGTAGAAAGGGAGAGGGGGGTGTCCCTGTCTAGTTCTCCTCGTTGGATGCAATGTATCAGACAAAATTCCTGACATTTTAATCTGTGCCTCTGCTTAGTTATATATTTTCATTATTACATATGCCCATTTGACAAGTATTCCAAATCTAAGTAGCACCAAATGTATAAATTTCCAACTGACGGTGTCAAATACTTTTTTGAGATCAAATACTGTTAGCAGTCTAACCTTATTTTTCTGCCTGTTATTGCATCATTAGGATACTATTTATATTGTCAAAAGTTTGTCTCTTGACAATAAAACTGTATCAGTCCCTATTAATTATTCTGTGTTGCCAGCATTCTGGAGAAAATTGTCATAAAAAATCTTACATTTGTGATTTAAAATTGAAATTGGTCTGTTTCACCCTGGGCCTACTGTTTTTTTTTTCTCCTTCTTTAGGCATTGCACTCTTTCAAGAGTTTGACATCCCCCCTTCAAAATATTATGGAATAACTTATATTATATATCACTTTTTTTCCACTTAGCTTCCAAATTTCATCTATAGTACTGTCCATCACTTGATTTTCTGTACTGGTTGGTGATGTAGTGCCAACATTATTTTTTCCAAGTGTAATGAGTTGGCACACTAAAACTTCTGTGCAGACTACTCTGTCTGGCTGAGCAAATTTGTATAACTAAGAAAATTTTTTTTTTTTGGCTGTGTTACAGAATCAGAATTGTATAGACATATTAATACCTTGCTGAATTTAATTCTGGTGGTTATCAAAAAAGCAATTACTAGAAAAAGGAAATTAAAATCTAACCCAACCATATCAGAAATAGTGACTATAGTAAAAGAGATAAAAGAACTGGAAGTAGGATCTTTATAAAAGGGTAGCAGCAAACTGCATAGAAAAAAATGTGAACTGTGGGGACAATACATGCACAATAATGTTTTGGAGGCGGAATGAGGTTTAAGGGAAGGTAGGAATTGACCAAGCTATTTAATGTTTGATTGACAATGACTATATAGAGGATTATATGTGATGTATAATGTTTACAACTGAAAATATGTCAATACAGTTTGGTTTCATGCATATATATGTAGGATTGTCTACGTCATAAATGGTAATTCAATGAAGATGTTTTTTGTTTAACCACAAATTTTATCAGGAACAGATGAAAAGCATGAGGTGAAAATCTGGACAATTGAGAGGTATGTCTGCCAGTGATCAATTCAGACAGCAACATTGTGGAAGGGGCATGGTGTGGTCAGACAGCAATCTGCTGCTGTGTGGCTTGCTGGGGGGGGGGGGGTAGCAGTCTGGGACTGAGTACAAATTTGAAAATCCTGGCTACAACGCTGATCTGGAGCTGTGAGACAAAGAAGAGATCAGACTCTTAAGCAGGGTTGCATCCAGACATGAGGGCAACAGGCAGAGCTTCACAGGACCATGGAACAGAGGTCAGGCTCAAAGGCGTGCCCTGTCAGGCTGAGACTGTGAGATACAGATCAATCCCTGTCTGACTTAGAGCCACTTGTCATACTGCAAATTGTGTGCACATTGCCCCACCAAAATGTAGCTGGCGGGTATAGGGATTGAACTTGCAGACTTGGTGTTACTAGCACCATGCTCTAAGCAAATGAGATAACCAGCTCTGTAGTTAAGTGTTCCCCTCAAGCTTCATCAGCATGGTAACTGATGTCAAGGACAGTGTGAACAATTATGTGTAAAGGGTGCCCTGACTCAGCTCAACAAGTGCTACTGTATCAATACTCCTTGACAGATGACAGCTAGTATCTGTCAAACATTTGACTATTCAGCTCTCCACTGAGAATGCTGATCTGAATTACCTTCATTTCTTTGAACCTGTGACTTAAATTGCTTCATGATGCTCTGTTTCTTTCAGCTAGGAAGCTGATGCTTTCGGGTTTCCTAGAAAGTAACTCAAAGCTTTGGGCGGTATGCAGGGATCCAGACTGGAACTCAAATAAGTGTCCAGTCTGAAGCACAGCTGCTGACAAAAGTCTACCAGGATGGTGCAGTGTCCGTGGAGCTGATTGGCAAGCAATTGCAAGAGTCTGAGCAGCAAAAACTCTGTATTTCATTGCGAGGTAGAAATGAGATGGCACACGCTACCTTCTGAATGCTGCATCCAGAAAACAGTGCCTACAAGCAGCTGTCCTTCCACACACAGCAGGAGAAGATGAAGCCACAGGCCCTGGCAAGATTGGATCTCACGACTCGAGCTTACGAGACCAGGGCTCTAACCGCAGAGCTACACAGTCACTCACCCCACGCTTCTGATGGCCTTTTTTTTTAAACATATCTGTTCACTGTTGTTTGCCTTTCGACAGGGCAATGCAATTTGCATTTTTCGGACCTTTTGTCACACCTGCCTATTCCATAAGGGCATGGGCAGCTATGACACGAGGCCATATTGCCCAGTATATGGCCCGATACATTGGCAATCCAGTGACATGCTCAGGAAACTGAAAACCGATTGCGCTGTAGCGTCTGCAAAAATATTCTTCCTCAATAAATTATCTTCATTTACTTTGTCTTTCGAATACTAGTCACACAAGTTACAGCTTAGGAACGATGAAGTAAGGAAACTTTGAACAGGCACTCTCCTGGTTAAAAGGATTATGTCATGTCAATGTCATTTGCAAACCTGCATGCATCTGCATAGTCCTTTGCATGCAATATGGGAAATAGTTTTCAAGAAGTCACTTTCGGAATCACTACAAAGTGCTTGCAGCTTTAGCAGTAAGTAAGGATGCAGACCGGATCAGGTATGGCCAGGGATGCTGACAACACTGAGCAAGGTGCTGCACTGTCTGTGCACACGGATGAGAAGCGGACACAAGAGCCTGAGCAGAAAAACATGATGTATGTCTTGTGCTAGTAACGGCGTGGAACAATGCTGTGAGAGTGCAGGCCTAAAATATAGTGCCTAAAACTCATCTGACTACAGGTGTTACGACAGCTGAGACACATCTTTCTCAGGCAAGAGCTTCAGGGATTCAAACTCATGACCCTCAGTCTTCAAAACCAGCACTTTAACCACTATGCTAGCAAGCCTCAAGGTGGCAGTGTTCTGCACAGCTTTCTTCAAGAGAAAATCCCTTCCAGTCATTTTTTTTTTTTTTTTTTTTTAGAATAACTGAATTGGCTCTTCTTCAGCACATCTTTCTCAGGTAAGAGCTCAGAGGATTCAAACGTATGACCTCTGGTCTACACAACGACTCCTTAGCCAGTGCACTAGCAAGGCTTAAATACGCTGCATGCAGCACAGCTTTGTTCAAGAAGGAATCTTTTCATCTGTCACTCTTTTTTTTTTTGTTTTTGTCTGTTAACAGAGTTACTGAATTGGCTCTTCTCAGTTCACTATTCTGCAATGCATTCCACAAAACGAAGGGGAGGTATGATGGTGGGGGGGGGGGCAGTTTGTGACTAGGCCAGTGTAACTGGTCATCCTGCACGTGCTTAAGAGGTAACTGGGAGCAGAAGAAGAAACTTACCCAGACAGCACTTGAAAGGAATACGAACAGAAGGCAAGATTGAAAACAGTCAGTCTGGAGCTGCGAGACAAGGCAGAGATCAGACTCTTAAGCAGGGTTGCGCCCAGACATGAGGGCAACAGGCAGAGCTTCCCAGTACCATGGAACAGAGGTCAGTCTCGAAGGTGCGCCCTGTCAGGCTGTGACTGTGAGATACAGGTCAATCCCTGGCTGACTTTGAGCCACCGGTCCTAGTACTAATTGTGTGCACATTGCCCCACCAAAAGGTAGCTGGCCCGTACGGGGATTGAACCCGCGACCTTGGCGTTATTAGCACCACGCTCTAACCAACTGAGCTAACCGGCCCTGTGGGTAAGAGTGCCCCTCGAGCTCCATCAGCATGGTAACTGATGTCAAGGACAGTGTGAACAATTATGTGTAAAGGGTGCCCTGACTCAGCTCAACAAGTGCTACTGTATCAATACTCCTTGACAGATGACAGCTAGTATCTGTCAAACATTTGACTATTCAGCTCTCCACTGAGAATGCTGATCTGAATTACCTTCATTTCTTTGAACCTGTGACTTAAATTGCTTCATGATGCTCTGTTTCTTTCAGCTAGGAAGCTGATGCTTTCGGGTTTCCTAGAAAGTAACTCAAAGCTTTGGGCGGTATGCAGGGATCCAGACTGGAACTCAAATAAGTGTCCAGTCTGAAGCACAGCTGCTGACAAAAGTCTACCAGGATGGTGCAGTGTCCGTGGAGCTGATTGGCAAGCAATTGCAAGAGTCTGAGCAGCAAAAACTCTGTATTTCATTGCGAGGTAGAAATGAGATGGCACACGCTACCTTCTGAATGCTGCATCCAGAAAACAGTGCCTACAAGCAGCTGTCCTTCCACACACAGCAGGAGAAGATGAAGCCACAGGCCCTGGCAAGATTGGATCTCACGACTCGAGCTTACGAGACCAGGGCTCTAACCGCAGAGCTACACAGTCACTCACCCCACGCTTCTGATGGCCTTTTTTTTTAAACATATCTGTTCACTGTTGTTTGCCTTTCGACAGGGCAATGCAATTTGCATTTTTCGGACCTTTTGTCACACCTGCCTATTCCATAAGGGCATGGGCAGCTATGACACGAGGCCATATTGCCCAGTATATGGCCCGATACATTGGCAATCCAGTGACATGCTCAGGAAACTGAAAACCGATTGCGCTGTAGCGTCTGCAAAAATATTCTTCCTCAATAAATTATCTTCATTTACTTTGTCTTTCAATACTAGTCACACAAGTTACAGCTTAGGAACGATGAAGTAAGGAAACTTTGAACAGGCACTCTCCTGGTTAAAAGGATTATGTCATGTCAATGTCATTTGCAAACCTGCATGCATCTGCATAGTCCTTTGCATGCAATATGGGAAATAGTTTTCAAGAAGTCACTTTCGGAATCACTACAAAGTGCTTGCAGCTTTAGCAGTAAGTAAGGATGCAGACCGGATCAGGTATGGCCAGGGATGCTGACAACACTGAGCAAGGTGCTGCACTGTCTGTGCACACGGATGAGAAGCGGACACAAGAGCCTGAGCAGAAAAACATGATGTATGTCTTGTGCTAGTAACGGCGTGGAACAATGCTGTGAGAGTGCAGGCCTAAAATATAGTGCCTAAAACTCATCTGACTACAGGTGTTACGACAGCTGAGACACATCTTTCTCAGGCAAGAGCTTCAGGGATTCAAACTCATGACCCTCAGTCTTCAAAACCAGCACTTTAACCACTATGCTAGCAAGCCTCAAGGTGGCAGTGTTCTGCACAGCTTTCTTCAAGAGAAAATCCCTTCCAGTCATGTTTTTTGTTTTTTTTTTTTTTTTTTAGAATAACTGAATTGGCTCTTCTTCAGCACATCTTTCTCAGGTAAGAGCTCAGAGGATTCAAACGTATGACCTCTGGTCTACACGACGACTCCTTAGCCAGTGCACTAGCAAGGCTTAAATACGCTGCATGCAGCACAGCTTTGTTCAAGAAGGAATCTTTTCATCTGTCACTCTTTTTTTTTGTTTTTGTCTGTTAACAGAGTTACTGAATTGGCTCTTCTCAGTTCACTCTTCTGCAATGCATTCCACAAAACGAAGGGGAGGTATGATGGTGGGGGGGGGGGGGCAGTTTGTGACTAGGCCAGTGTAACTGGTCATCCTGCACGTGCTTAAGAGGTAACTGGGAGCAGAAGAAGAAACTTACCCAGACAGCACTTGAAAGGAATACGAACAGAAGGCAAGATTGAAAACAGTCAGTCTGGAGCTGCGAGACAAGGCAGAGATCAGACTCTTAAGCAGGGTTGCCGCCCAGACATGAGGGCAACAGGCAGAGCTTCCCAGTACCATGGAACAGAGGTCAGTCTCGAAGGTGCGCCCTGTCAGGCTGTGACTGTGAGATACAGGTCAATCCCTGGCTGACTTTGAGCCACCGGTCCTAGTACTAATTGTGTGCACATTGCCCCACCAAAAGGTAGCTGGCCCGTACGGGATCGAACCCGCGACCTTGGCGTTATTAGCACCACGCCTAACCAACTGAGCTAACCGCCCTGTAGGTAAGAGTGCCCTCGAGCTCCATCAGCATGGTAACTGATGTCAAGGACAGTGTGAACAATTATGTGGAAAGGGTGCCCTGACTCAGCTCAACAAGTGCTACTGTATCAATACTCCTTGACAGATGACAGCTAGTATCTGTCAAACATTTGACTATTCAGCTCTCCACTGAGAATGCTGATCTGAATTACCTTCATTTCTTTGAACCTGTGACTTAAATTGCTTCATGATGCTCTGTTTCTTTCAGCTAGGAAGCTGATGCTTTCGGGTTTCCTAGAAAGTAACTCAAAGCTTTGGGCGGTATGTAGGGATCCGGACTGGAACTCAAATAAGTGTCCAGTCTGAAGCACAGCTGCTGACAAAAGTCTACCAGGATGGTGCAGTGTCCGTGGAGCTGATTGGCAAGCAATTGCAAGAGTCTGAGCAGCAAAAACTCTGTATTTCATTGCGAGGTAGAAATGAGATGGCACACGCTACCTTCTGAATGCTGCATCCAGAAAACAGTGCCTACAAGCAGCTGTCCTTCCACACACAGCAGGAGAAGATGAAGCCACAGGCCCTGGCAAGATTGGATCTCACGACTCGAGCTTACGAGACCAGGGCTCTAACCGCAGAGCTACACAGTCACTCACCCCACGCTTCTGATGGCCTTTTTTTTTAAACATATCTGTTCACTGTTGTCTGCCTTTCGACAGGGCAATGCAATTTGCATTTTTCGGACCTTTTGTCACACCTGCCTATTCCATAAGGGCATGGGCAGCTATGACACGAGGCCATATTGCCCAGTACATGGCCCGATACATTGGCAATCCAGTGACATGCTCAGGAAACTGAAAACCGATTGCGCTGCAGCGCCTGCAACAATATTCTTCCTCAATAAATTATGTTCATTTACTTTGTCTTTACAATACTAGTCACACAAGTTACAGCTTAGGAACGATGAAGTAAGGAAACTTTGAACAGGCACTCTCCTGGTTAAAAGGATTATGTCATGTCAATGTCATTTGCAAACCTGCATGCATCTGCATAGTCCTTTGCATGCAATATGGGAAATAGTTTTCAAGAAGTCACTTTCGAATCACTACAAAGTGCTTGCAGCTTTAGCAGTAAGTAAGGATGCAGACCGGATCAGGTATGGCCAGGGATGCTGACAACACTGAGCAAGGTGCTGCACTGTCTGTGCACACGGATGAGAAGCGGACACAAGAGCCTGAGCAGAAAAACATGATGTATGTCTTGTGCTAGTAACGGCGTGGAACAATGCTGTGAGAGTGCAGGCCTAAAATATAGTGCCTAAAACTCATCTGACTACAGGTGTTACGACAGCTGAGACACATCTTTCTCAGGCAAGAGCTTCAGGGATTCAAACTCATGACCCTCAGTCTTCAAAACCAGCACTTTAACCACTATGCTAGCAAGCCTCAAGGTGGCAGTGTTCTGCACAGCTTTCTTCAAGAGAAAATCCCTTCCAGTCATTTTTTTTTTTTTTTGTTTTAGAATAACTGAATTGGCTCTTCTTCAGCACATCTTTCTCAGGTAAGAGCTCAGAGGATTCAAACGTATGACCTCTGGTCTACACGACGACTCCTTAGCCAGTGCACTAGCAAGGCTTAAATACGCTGCATGCAGCACAGCTTTGTTCAAGAAGGAATCTTTTCATCTGTCACTCTTTTTTTTTGTTTTTGTCTGTTAACAGAGTTACTGAATTGGCTCTTCTCAGTTCACTCTTCTGCAATGCATTCCACAAAACGAAGGGGAGGTATGATGGTGGGGGGGGGGGGGCAGTTTGTGACTAGGCCAGTGTAACTGGTCATCCTGCACGTGCTTAAGAGGTAACTGGGAGCAGAAGAAGAAACTTACCCAGACAGCACTTGAAAGGAATACGAACAGAAGGCAAGATTGAAAACAGTCAGTCTGGAGCTGCGAGACAAGGCAGAGATCAGACTCTTAAGCAGGGTTGCCGCCCAGACATGAGGGCAACAGGCAGAGCTTCCCAGTACCATGGAACAGAGGTCAGTCTCAAGGCGCGCCCTGTCAGGCTGTGACTGTGAGATACAGGTCAATCCCTGGCTGACTTTGAGCCACCGGTCCTAGTACTAATTGTGTGCACATTGCCCCACCAAAAGGTAGCTGGGTCTGCACGGGATCGAACCCGCGACCTTGGCGTTATTAGCACCACGCCTAACCAACTGAGCTAACCGCCCTGTAGGTAAGAGTGCCCCTCGAGCTCCATCAGCATGGTAACTGATGTCAAGGACAGTGTGAACAATTATGTGGAAAGGGTGCCCTGACTCAGCTCAACAAGTGCTACTGTATCAATACTCCTTGACAGATGACAGCTAGTATCTGTCAAACATTTGACTATTCAGCTCTCCACTGAGAATGCTGATCTGAATTACCTTCATTTCTTTGAACCTGTGACTTAAATTGCTTCATGATGCTCTGTTTCTTTCAGCTAGGAAGCTGATGCTTTCGGGTTTCCTAGAAAGTAACTCAAAGCTTTGGGCGGTATGTAGGATCCGGACTGGAACTCAAATAAGTGTCCAGTCTGAAGCACAGCTGCTGACAAAAGTCTACCAGGATGGTGCAGTGTCCGTGGAGCTGATTGGCAAGCAATTGCAAGAGTCTGAGCAGCAAAACTCTGTATTTCATTGCGAGGTAGAAATGAGATGGCACACGCTACCTTCTGAATGCTGCATCCAGAAAACAGTGCCTACAAGCAGCTGTCCTTCCACACACAGCAGGAGAAGATGAAGCCACAGGCCCTGGCAAGATTGGATCTCACGACTCGAGCTTACGAGACCAGGGCTCTAACCGCAGAGCTACACAGTCACTCACCCCACGCTTCTGATGGCCTTTTTTAAACATATCTGTTCACTGTTGTCTGCCTTTCGACAGGGCAATGCAATTTGCATTTTTCGACCTTTTGTCACACCTGCCTATTCCATAAGGGCATGGGCAGCTATGACACGAGGCGCCATATTGCCCAGTATATGGCCCGATACATTGGCAATCCAGTGACATGCTCAGGAAACTGAAAACCGATTGCGCTGTAGCGGCTGCAAAAATATTCTTCCTCAATAAATTATCTTCATTTACTTTGTCTTTCGAATACTAGTCACACAAGTTACAGCTTAGGAACGATGAAGTAAGGAAACTTTGAACAGGCACTCTCCTGGTTAAAAGGATTATGTCATGTCAATGTCATTTGCAAACCTGCATGCATCTGCATAGTCCTTTGCATGCAATATGGGAAATAGTTTTCAAGAAGTCACTTTCGGAATCACTACAAAGTGCTTGCAGCTTTAGCAGTAAGTAAGGATGCAGACCGGATCAGGTATGGCCAGGGATGCTGACAACACTGAGCAAGGTGCTGCACTGTCTGTGCACACGGATGAGAAGCGGACACAAGAGCCTGAGCAGAAAAACATGATGTATGTCTTGTGCTAGTAACGGCGTGGAACAATGCTGTGAGAGTGCAGGCCTAAAATATAGTGCCTAAAACTCATCTGACTACAGGTGTTACGACAGCTGAGACACATCTTTCTCAGGCAAGAGCTTCAGGGATTCAAACTCATGACCCTCAGTCTTCAAAACCAGCACTTTAACCACTATGCTAGCAAGCCTCAAGGTGGCAGTGTTCTGCACAGCTTTCTTCAAGAGAAAATCCCTTCCAGTCATTCTTTTTTTTTTTTTTTCTAGAATAACTGAATTGGCTCTTCTTCAGCACATCTTTCTCAGGTAAGAGCTCAGAGGATTCAAACGTATGACCTCTGGTCTACACGACGACTCCTTAGCCAGTGCACTAGCAAGGCTTAAATACGCTGCATGCAGCACAGCTTTGTTCAAGAAGGAATCTTTTCATCTGTCACTCTTTATAATATCTGTTTTTGTCTGTTAACAGAGTTACTGAATTGGCTCTTCTCAGTTCACTCTTCTGCAATGCATTCCACAAAACGAAGGGGAGGTATGATGGTGGGGGGGGGGGGGCAGTTTGTGACTAGGCCAGTGTAACTGGTCATCCTGCACGTGCTTAAGAGGTAACTGGGAGCAGAAGAAGAAACTTACCCAGACAGCACTTGAAAGGAATACGAACAGAAGGCAAGATTGAAAACAGTCAGTCTGGAGCTGCGAGACAAGGCAGAGATCAGACTCTTAAGCAGGGTTGCCGCCCAGACATGAGGGCAACAGGCAGAGCTTCCCAGTACCATGGAACAGAGGTCAGTCTCAAGGCGCGCCCTGTCAGGCTGTGACTGTGAGATACAGGTCAATCCCTGGCTGACTTTGAGCCACCGGTCCTAGTACTAATTGTGTGCACATTGCCCCACCAAAAGGTAGCTGGCCTGTACGGGGATTGAACCCGCGACCTTGGCGTTATTAGCACCACGCCTAACCAACTGAGCTAACCGCCCTGTAGGTAAGAGTGCCCCTCGAGCTCCATCAGCATGGTAACTGATGTCAAGGACAGTGTGAACAATTATGTGGAAAGGGTGCCCTGACTCAGCTCAACAAGTGCTACTGTATCAATACTCCTTGACAGATGACAGCTAGTATCTGTCAAACATTTGACTATTCAGCTCTCCACTGAGAATGCTGATCTGAATTACCTTCATTTCTTTGAACCTGTGACTTAAATTGCTTCATGATGCTCTGTTTCTTTCAGCTAGGAAGCTGATGCTTTCGGGTTTCCTAGAAAGTAACTCAAAGCTTTGGGCGGTATGCAGGGATCCGGACTGGAACTCAAATAAGTGTCCAGTCTGAAGCACAGCTGCTGACAAAAGTCTACCAGGATGGTGCAGTGTCCGTGGAGCTGATTGGCAAGCAATTGCAAGAGTCTGAGCAGCAAAACTCTGTATTTCATTGCGAGGTAGAAATGAGATGGCACACGCTACCTTCTGAATGCTGCATCCAGAAAACAGTGCCTACAAGCAGCTGTCCTTCCACACACAGCAGGAGAAGATGAAGCCACAGGCCCTGGCAAGATTGGATCTCACGACTCGAGCTTACGAGACCAGGGCTCTAACCGCAGAGCTACACAGTCACTCACCCCACGCTTCTGATGGCCTTTTTTTTTAAACATATCTGTTCACTGTTGTCTGCCTTTCGACAGGGCAATGCAATTTGCATTTTTCGGACCTTTTGTCACACCTGCCTATTCCATAAGGGCATGGGCAGCTATGACACGAGGCGCCATATTGCCCAGTATATGGCCCGATACATTGGCAATCCAGTGACATGCTCAGGAAACTGAAAACCGATTGCGCTGTAGCGCCTGCAAAAATATTCTTCCTCAATAAATTATCTTCATTTACTTTGTCTTTCGAATACTAGTCACACAAGTTACAGCTTAGGAACGATGAAGTAAGGAAACTTTGAACAGGCACTCTCCTGGTTAAAAGGATTATGTCATGTCAATGTCATTTGCAAACCTGCATGCATCTGCATAGTCCTTTGCATGCAATATGGGAAATAGTTTTCAAGAAGTCACTTTCGGAATCACTACAAAGTGCTTGCAGCTTTAGCAGTAAGTAAGGATGCAGACCGGATCAGGTATGGCCAGGGATGCTGACAACACTGAGCAAGGTGCTGCACTGTCTGTGCACACGGATGAGAAGCGGACACAAGAGCCTGAGCAGAAAAACATGATGTATGTCTTGTGCTAGTAACGGCGTGGAACAATGCTGTGAGAGTGCAGGCCTAAAATATAGTGCCTAAAACTCATCTGACTACAGGTGTTACGACAGCTGAGACACATCTTTCTCAGGCAAGAGCTTCAGGGATTCAAACTCATGACCCTCAGTCTTCAAAACCAGCACTTTAACCACTATGCTAGCAAGCCTCAAGGTGGCAGTGTTCTGCACAGCTTTCTTCAAGAGAAAATCCCTTCCAGTCATTTTTTTTTTTTTTTTTTTTTTAGAATAACTGAATTGGCTCTTCTTCAGCACATCTTTCTCAGGTAAGAGCTCAGAGGATTCAAACGTATGACCTCTGGTCTACACGACGACTCCTTAGCCAGTGCACTAGCAAGGCTTAAATACGCTGCATGCAGCACAGCTTTGTTCAAGAAGGAATCTTTTCATCTGTCACTCTTTTTTTTTTGTTTTTGTCTGTTAACAGAGTTACTGAATTGGCTCTTCTCAGTTCACTCTTCTGCAATGCATTCCACAAAACGAAGGGGAGGTATGATGGTGGGGGGGGGGGGGCAGTTTGTGACTAGGCCAGTGTAACTGGTCATCCTGCACGTGCTTAAGAGGTAACTGGGAGCAGAAGAAGAAACTTACCCAGACAGCACTTGAAAGGAATACGAACAGAAGGCAAGATTGAAAACAGTCAGTCTGGAGCTGCGAGACAAGGCAGAGATCAGACTCTTAAGCAGGGTTGCCGCCCAGACATGAGGGCAACAGGCAGAGCTTCCCAGTACCATGGAACAGAGGTCAGTCTCAAGGCGCGCCCTGTCAGGCTGTGACTGTGAGATACAGGTCAATCCCTGGCTGACTTTGAGCCACCGGTCCTAGTACTAATTGTGTGCACATTGCCCCACCAACAGGTACCTGGCCCGCACGGGATCGAACCCGCGACCTTGGCGTTATTAGCACCACGCCTAACCAACTGAGCTAACCGCCCTGTAGGTAAGAGTGCCCTCGAGCTCCATCAGCATGGTAACTGATGTCAAGGACAGTGTGAACAATTATGTGGAAAGGGTGCCCTGACTCAGCTCAACAAGTGCTACTGTATCAATACTCCTTGACAGATGACAGCTAGTATCTGTCAAACATTTGACTATTCAGCTCTCCACTGAGAATGCTGATCTGAATTACCTTCATTTCTTTGAACCTGTGACTTAAATTGCTTCATGATGCTCTGTTTCTTTCAGCTAGGAAGCTGATGCTTTCGGGTTTCCTAGAAAGTAACTCAAAGCTTTGGGCGGTATGTAGGGATCCGGACTGGAACTCAAATAAGTGTCCAGTCTGAAGCACAGCTGCTGACAAAAGTCTACCAGGATGGTGCAGTGTCCGTGGAGCTGATTGGCAAGCAATTGCAAGAGTCTGAGCAGCAAAAACTCTGTATTTCATTGCGAGGTAGAAATGAGATGGCACACGCTACCTTCTGAATGCTGCATCCAGAAAACAGTGCCTACAAGCAGCTGTCCTTCCACACACAGCAGGAGAAGATGAAGCCACAGGCCCTGGCAAGATTGGATCTCACGACTCGAGCTTACGAGACCAGGGCTCTAACCGCAGAGCTACACAGTCACTCACCCCACGCTTCTGATGGCCTTTTTTTTAAACATATCTGTTCACTGTTGTCTGCCTTTCGACAGGGCAATGCAATTTGCATTTTTCGGACCTTTTGTCACACCTGCCTATTCCATAAGGGCATGGGCAGCTATGACACGAGGCCATATTGCCCAGTATATGGCCCGATACATTCGCAATCCAGTGACTTGCTCTCGAAACTGAAAACCGATTGCTCTGTAGCGCCTGCAAAAATATTCTTCCTCAATAAATTATCTTCATTTACTTTGTCTTCGAATACTAGTCACACAAGTTACAGCTTAGGAACGATGAAGTAAGGAAACTTTGAACAGGCACTCTCCTGGTTAAAAGGATTATGTCATGTCAATGTCATTTGCAAACCTGCATGCATCTGCATAGTCCTTTGCATGCAATATGGGAAATAGTTTTCAAGAAGTCACTTTCGGAATCACTACAAAGTGCTTGCAGCTTTAGCAGTAAGTAAGGATGCAGACCGGATCAGGTATGGCCAGGGATGCTGACAACACTGAGCAAGGTGCTGCACTGTCTGTGCACACGGATGAGAAGCGGACACAAGAGCCTGAGCAGAAAAACATGATGTATGTCTTGTGCTAGTAACGGCGTGGAACAATGCTGTGAGAGTGCAGGCCTAAAATATAGTGCCTAAAACTCATCTGACTACAGGTGTTACGACAGCTGAGACACATCTTTCTCAGGCAAGAGCTTCAGGGATTCAAACTCATGACCCTCAGTCTTCAAAACCAGCACTTTAACCACTATGCTAGCAAGCCTCAAGGTGGCAGTGTTCTGCACAGCTTTCTTCAAGAGAAAATCCCTTCCAGTCATTTTTTTTTTGTTTTTATTTAGAATAACTGAATTGGCTCTTCTTCAGCACATCTTTCTCAGGTAAGAGCTCAGAGGATTCAAACGTATGACCTCTGGTCTACACGACGACTCCTTAGCCAGTGCACTAGCAAGGCTTAAATACGCTGCATGCAGCACAGCTTTGTTCAAGAAGGAATCTTTTCATCTGTCACTCTTTTTTTTTTGTTTTTGTCTGTTAACAGAGTTACTGAATTGGCTCTTCTCAGTTCACTCTTCTGCAATGCATTCCACAAAACGAAGGGGAGGTATGATGGTGGGGGGGGGGGGGCAGTTTGTGACTAGGCCAGTGTAACTGGTCATCCTGCACGTGCTTAAGAGGTAACTGGGAGCAGAAGAAGAAACTTACCCAGACAGCACTTGAAAGGAATACGAACAGAAGGCAAGATTGAAAACAGTCAGTCTGGAGCTGCGAGACAAGGCAGAGATCAGACTCTTAAGCAGGGTTGCCGCCCAGACATGAGGGCAACAGGCAGAGCTTCCCAGTACCATGGAACAGAGGTCAGTCTCAAGGCGCGCCCTGTCAGGCTGTGACTGTGAGATACAGGTCAATCCCTGGCTGACTTTGAGCCACCGGTCCTAGTACTAATTGTGTGCACATTGCCCCACCAAAAGGTAGCTGGCCCGTACGGGATCGAACCCGCGACCTTGGCGTTATTAGCACCACGCCTAACCAACTGAGCTAACCGCCCTGTAGGTAAGAGTGCCCCTCGAGCTCCATCAGCATGGTAACTGATGTCAAGGACAGTGTGAACAATTATGTGGAAAGGGTGCCCTGACTCAGCTCAACAAGTGCTACTGTATCAATACTCCTTGACAGATGACAGCTAGTATCTGTCAAACATTTGACTATTCAGCTCTCCACTGAGAATGCTGATCTGAATTACCTTCATTTCTTTGAACCTGTGACTTAAATTGCTTCATGATGCTCTGTTTCTTTCAGCTAGGAAGCTGATGCTTTCGGGTTTCCTAGAAAGTAACTCAAAGCTTTGGGCGGTATGCAGGCATCCGGACTGGAACTCAAATAAGTGTCCAGTCTGAAGCACAGCTGCTGACAAAAGTCTACCAGGATGGTGCAGTGTCCGTGGAGCTGATTGGCAAGCAATTGCAAGAGTCTGAGCAGCAAAAACTCTGTATTTCATTGCGAGGTAGAAATGAGATGGCACACGCTACCTTCTGAATGCTGCATCCAGAAAACAGTGCCTACAAGCAGCTGTCCTTCCACACACAGCAGGAGAAGATGAAGCCACAGGCCCTGGCAAGATTGGATCTCACGACTCGAGCTTACGAGACCAGGGCTCTAACCGCAGAGCTACACAGTCACTCACCCCACGCTTCTGATGGCCTTTTGTAAACATATCTGTTCACTGTTGTCTGCCTTTCGACAGGGCAATGCAATTTGCATTTTTCGGACCTTTTGTCACACCTGCCTATTCCATAAGGGCATGGGCAGCTATGACACGAGGCGCCATATTGCCCAGTATATGGCCCGATACATTGGCAATCCAGTGACATGCTCAGGAAACTGAAAACCGATTGCGCTTGTAGCGCCTGCAAAAATATTCTTCCTCAATAAATTATCTTCATTTACTTTGTCTTTCGAATACTAGTCACACAAGTTACAGCTTAGGAACGATGAAGTAAGGAAACTTTGAACAGGCACTCTCCTGGTTAAAAGGATTATGTCATGTCAATGTCATTTGCAAACCTGCATGCATCTGCATAGTCCTTTGCATGCAATATGGGAAATAGTTTTCAAGAAGTCACTTTCGGAATCACTACAAAGTGCTTGCAGCTTTAGCAGTAAGTAAGGATGCAGACCGGATCAGGTATGGCCAGGGATGCTGACAACACTGAGCAAGGTGCTGCACTGTCTGTGCACACGGATGAGAAGCGGACACAAGAGCCTGAGCAGAAAAACATGATGTATGTCTTGTGCTAGTAACGGCGTGGAACAATGCTGTGAGAGTGCAGGCCTAAAATATAGTGCCTAAAACTCATCTGACTACAGGTGTTACGACAGCTGAGACACATCTTTCTCAGGCAAGAGCTTCAGGGATTCAAACTCATGACCCTCAGTCTTCAAAACCAGCACTTTAACCACTATGCTAGCAAGCCTCAAGGTGGCAGTGTTCTGCACAGCTTTCTTCAAGAGAAAATCCCTTCCAGTCATTTTTTTTTTTTTTTTTTTTAGAATAACTGAATTGGCTCTTCTTCAGCACATCTTTCTCAGGTAAGAGCTCAGAGGATTCAAACGTATGACCTCTGGTCTACACGACTCCTTAGCCAGGGCACTAGCAAGGCTTAAATACGCTGCATGGAGCACAGCTTTGTTCAAGAAGGAATCTTTTCATCTGTCACTCTTTTTTTTTGTTTTTGTCTGTTAACAGAGTTACTGAATTGGCTCTTCTCAGTTCACTCTTCTGCAATGCATTCCACAAAACGAAGGGGAGGTATGATGGTGGGGGGGGGGGGGCAGTTTGTGACTAGGCCAGTGTAACTGGTCATCCTGCACGTGCTTAAGAGGTAACTGGGAGCAGAAGAAGAAACTTACCCAGACAGCACTTGAAAGGAATACGAACAGAAGGCAAGATTGAAAACAGTCAGTCTGGAGCTGCGAGACAAGGCAGAGATCAGACTCTTAAGCAGGGTTGCCGCCCAGACATGAGGGCAACAGGCAGAGCTTCCCAGTACCATGGAACAGAGGTCAGTCTCAAGGCGCGCCCTGTCAGGCTGTGACTGTGAGATACAGGTCAATCCCTGGCTGACTTTGAGCCACCGGTCCTAGTACTAATTGTGTGCACATTGCCCCACCAAAAGGTAGCTGGCCCGTACGGGATCGAACCCGCGACCTTGGCGTTATTAGCACCACGCCTAACCAACTGAGCTAACCGCCCTGTAGGTAAGAGTGCCCCTCGAGCTCCATCAGCATGGTAACTGATGTCAAGGACAGTGTGAACAATTATGTGGAAAGGGTGCCCTGACTCAGCTCAACAAGTGCTACTGTATCAATACTCCTTGACAGATGACAGCTAGTATCTGTCAAACATTTGACTATTCAGCTCTCCACTGAGAATGCTGATCTGAATTACCTTCATTTCTTTGAACCTGTGACTTAAATTGCTTCATGATGCTCTGTTTCTTTCAGCTAGGAAGCTGATGCTTTCGGGTTTCCTAGAAAGTAACTCAAAGCTTTGGGCGGTATGTAGGATCCGGACTGGAACTCAAATAAGTGTCCAGTCTGAAGCACAGCTGCTGACAAAAGTCTACCAGGATGGTGCAGTGTCCGTGGAGCTGATTGGCAAGCAATTGCAAGAGTCTGAGCAGCAAAAACTCTGTATTTCATTGCGAGGTAGAAATGAGATGGCACACGCTACCTTCTGAATGCTGCATCCAGAAAACAGTGCCTACAAGCAGCTGTCCTTCCACACACAGCAGGAGAAGATGAAGCCACAGGCCCTGGCAAGATTGGATCTCACGACTCGAGCTTACGAGACCAGGGCTCTAACCGCAGAGCTACACAGTCACTCACCCCACGCTTCTGATGGCCTTTTTTTTTAAACATATCTGTTCACTGTTGTCTGCCTTTCGACAGGGCAATGCAATTTGCATTTTTCGGACCTTTTGTCACACCTGCCTATTCCATAAGGGCATGGGCAGCTATGACACGAGGCGCCATATTGCCCAGTATATGGCCCGATACATTGGCAATCCAGTGACATGCTCAGGAAACTGAAAACCGATTGCGCTGTAGCGCCTGCAAAAATATTCTTCCTCAATAAATTATCTTCATTTACTTTGTCTTTCGAATACTAGTCACACAAGTTACAGCTTAGGAACGATGAAGTAAGGAAACTTTGAACAGGCACTCTCCTGGTTAAAAGGATTATGTCATGTCAATGTCATTTGCAAACCTGCATGCATCTGCATAGTCCTTTGCATGCAATATGGGAAATAGTTTTCAAGAAGTCACTTTCGGAATCACTACAAAGTGCTTGCAGCTTTAGCAGTAAGTAAGGATGCAGACCGGATCAGGTATGGCCAGGGATGCTGACAACACTGAGCAAGGTGCTGCACTGTCTGTGCACACGGATGAGAAGCGGACACAAGAGCCTGAGCAGAAAAACATGATGTATGTCTTGTGCTAGTAACGGCGTGGAACAATGCTGTGAGAGTGCAGGCCTAAAATATAGTGCCTAAAACTCATCTGACTACAGGTGTTACGACAGCTGAGACACATCTTTCTCAGGCAAGAGCTTCAGGGATTCAAACTCATGACCCTCAGTCTTCAAAACCAGCACTTTAACCACTATGCTAGCAAGCCTCAAGGTGGCAGTGTTCTGCACAGCTTTCTTCAAGAGAAAATCCCTTCCAGTCATTTTTTTTTTTTTTTTTTTTTTTTTTAGAATAACTGAATTGGCTCTTCTTCAGCACATCTTTCTCAGGTAAGAGCTCAGAGGATTCAAACGTATGACCTCTGGTCTACACGACGACTCCTTAGCCAGTGCACTAGCAAGGCTTAAATACGCTGCATGCAGCACAGCTTTGTTCAAGAAGGAATCTTTTCATCTGTCACTCTTTTTTTTTTGTTTTTGTCTGTTAACAGAGTTACTGAATTGGCTCTTCTCAGTTCACTCTTCTGCAATGCATTCCACAAAACGAAGGGGAGGTATGATGGTGGGGGGGGGGGGGCAGTTTGTGACTAGGCCAGTGTAACTGGTCATCCTGCACGTGCTTAAGAGGTAACTGGGAGCAGAAGAAGAAACTTACCCAGACAGCACTTGAAAGGAATACGAACAGAAGGCAAGATTGAAAACAGTCAGTCTGGAGCTGCGAGACAAGGCAGAGATCAGACTCTTAAGCAGGGTTGCCGCCCAGACATGAGGGCAACAGGCAGAGCTTCCCAGTACCATGGAACAGAGGTCAGTCTCGGCGCGCCCTGTCAGGCTGTGACTGTGAGATACAGGTCAATCCCTGGCTGACTTTGAGCCACCGGTCCTAGTACTAATTGTGTGCACATTGCCCCACCAAAAGGTAGCTGGCCCGTACGGGCATCGAACCCGCGACCTTGGCGTTATTAGCACCACGCCCTAACCAACTGAGCTAACCGGCCCTGTAGGTAAGAGTGCCCCTCGAGCTCCATCAGCATGGTAACTGATGTCAAGGACAGTGTGAACAATTATGTGGAAAGGGTGCCCTGACTCAGCTCAACAAGTGCTACTGTATCAATACTCCTTGACAGATGACAGCTAGTATCTGTCAAACATTTGACTATTCAGCTCTCCACTGAGAATGCTGATCTGAATTACCTTCATTTCTTTGAACCTGTGACTTAAATTGCTTCATGATGCTCTGTTTCTTTCAGCTAGGAAGCTGATGCTTTCGGGTTTCCTAGAAAGTAACTCAAAGCTTTGGGCGGTATGCAGGGATCCGGACTGGAACTCAAATAAGTGTCCAGTCTGAAGCACAGCTGCTGACAAAAGTCTACCAGGATGGTGCAGTGTCCGTGGAGCTGATTGGCAAGCAATTGCAAGAGTCTGAGCAGCAAAAACTCTGTATTTCATTGCGAGGTAGAAATGAGATGGCACACGCTACCTTCTGAATGCTGCATCCAGAAAACAGTGCCTACAAGCAGCTGTCCTTCCACACACAGCAGGAGAAGATGAAGCCACAGGCCCTGGCAAGATTGGATCTCACGACTCGAGCTTACGAGACCAGGGCTCTAACCGCAGAGCTACACAGTCACTCACCCCACGCTTCTGATGGCCTTTTTTTTTAAACATATCTGTTCACTGTTGTCTGCCTTTCGACAGGGCAATGCAATTTGCATTTTTCGGACCTTTTGTCACACCTGCCTATTCCATAAGGGCATGGGCAGCTATGACACGAGGCGCCATATTGCCCAGTATATGGCCCGATACATTGGCAATCCAGTGACATGCTCAGGAAACTGAAAACCGATTGCGCTGTAGCGTCTGCAAAAATATTCTTCCTCAATAAATTATCTTCATTTACTTTGTCTTTCGAATACTAGTCACACAAGTTACAGCTTAGGAACGATGAAGTAAGGAAACTTTGAACAGGCACTCTCCTGGTTAAAAGGATTATGTCATGTCAATGTCATTTGCAAACCTGCATGCATCTGCATAGTCCTTTGCATGCAATATGGGAAATAGTTTTCAAGAAGTCACTTTCGGAATCACTACAAAGTGCTTGCAGCTTTAGCAGTAAGTAAGGATGCAGACCGGATCAGGTATGGCCAGGGATGCTGACAACACTGAGCAAGGTGCTGCACTGTCTGTGCACACGGATGAGAAGCGGACACAAGAGCCTGAGCAGAAAAACATGATGTATGTCTTGTGCTAGTAACGGCGTGGAACAATGCTGTGAGAGTGCAGGCCTAAAATATAGTGCCTAAAACTCATCTGACTACAGGTGTTACGACAGCTGAGACACATCTTTCTCAGGCAAGAGCTTCAGGGATTCAAACTCATGACCCTCAGTCTTCAAAACCAGCACTTTAACCACTATGCTAGCAAGCCTCAAGGTGGCAGTGTTCTGCACAGCTTTCTTCAAGAGAAAATCCCTTCCAGTCATTTTTTTTTTTTTTTTTTTTAGAATAACTGAATTGGCTCTTCTTCAGCACATCTTTCTCAGGTAAGAGCTCAGAGGATTCAAACGTATGACCTCTGGTCTACACGACGACTCCTTAGCCAGTGCACTAGCAAGGCTTAAATACGCTGCATGCAGCACAGCTTTGTTCAAGAAGGAATCTTTTCATCTGTCACTCTTTTTTTTTTGTTTTTGTCTGTTAACAGAGTTACTGAATTGGCTCTTCTCAGTTCACTCTTCTGCAATGCATTCCACAAAACGAAGGGGAGGTATGATGGTGGGGGGGGGGGGGCAGTTTGTGACTAGGCCAGTGTAACTGGTCATCCTGCACGTGCTTAAGAGGTAACTGGGAGCAGAAGAAGAAACTTACCCAGACAGCACTTGAAAGGAATACGAACAGAAGGCAAGATTGAAAACAGTCAGTCTGGAGCTGCGAGACAAGGCAGAGATCAGACTCTTAAGCAGGGTTGCCGCCCAGACATGAGGGCAACAGGCAGAGCTTCCCAGTACCATGGAACAGAGGTCAGTCTCGGCGCGCCCTGTCAGGCTGTGACTGTGAGATACAGGTCAATCCCTGGCTGACTTTGAGCCACCGGTCCTAGTACTAATTGTGTGCACATTGCCCCACCAAAAGGTAGCTGGCCCGTACGGGATCGAACCCGCGACCTTGGCGTTATTAGCACCACGCTCTAACCAACTGAGCTAACCGGCCCTGTAGGTAAGAGTGCCCCTCGAGCTCCATCAGCATGGTAACTGATGTCAAGGACAGTGTGAACAATTATGTGGAAAGGGTGCCCTGACTCAGCTCAACAAGTGCTACTGTATCAATACTCCTTGACAGATGACAGCTAGTATCTGTCAAACATTTGACTATTCAGCTCTCCACTGAGAATGCTGATCTGAATTACCTTCATTTCTTTGAACCTGTGACTTAAATTGCTTCATGATGCTCTGTTTCTTTCAGCTAGGAAGCTGATGCTTTCGGGTTTCCTAGAAAGTAACTCAAAGCTTTGGGCGGTATGCAGGGATCCGGACTGGAACTCAAATAAGTGTCCAGTCTGAAGCACAGCTGCTGACAAAAGTCTACCAGGATGGTGCAGTGTCCGTGGAGCTGATTGGCAAGCAATTGCAAGAGTCTGAGCAGCAAAAACTCTGTATTTCATTGCGAGGTAGAAATGAGATGGCACACGCTACCTTCTGAATGCTGCATCCAGAAAACAGTGCCTACAAGCAGCTGTCCTTCCACACACAGCAGGAGAAGATGAAGCCACAGGCCCTGGCAAGATTGGATCTCACGACTCGAGCTTACGAGACCAGGGCTCTAACCGCAGAGCTACACAGTCACTCACCCCACGCTTCTGATGGCCTTTTTTTTTAAACATATCTGTTCACTGTTGTCTGCCTTTCGACAGGGCAATGCAATTTGCATTTTTCGGACCTTTTGTCACACCTGCCTATTCCATAAGGGCATGGGCAGCTATGACACGAGGCGCCATATTGCCCAGTATATGGCCCGATACATTGGCAATCCAGTGACATGCTCAGGAAACTGAAAACCGATTGCGCTGTAGCGTCTGCAAAAATATTCTTCCTCAATAAATTATCTTCATTTACTTTGTCTTTCGAATACTAGTCACACAAGTTACAGCTTAGGAACGATGAAGTAAGGAAACTTTGAACAGGCACTCTCCTGGTTAAAAGGATTATGTCATGTCAATGTCATTTGCAAACCTGCATGCATCTGCATAGTCCTTTGCATGCAATATGGGAAATAGTTTTCAAGAAGTCACTTTCGGAATCACTACAAAGTGCTTGCAGCTTTAGCAGTAAGTAAGGATGCAGACCGGATCAGGTATGGCCAGGGATGCTGACAACACTGAGCAAGGTGCTGCACTGTCTGTGCACACGGATGAGAAGCGGACACAAGAGCCTGAGCAGAAAAACATGATGTATGTCTTGTGCTAGTAACGGCGTGGAACAATGCTGTGAGAGTGCAGGCCTAAAATATAGTGCCTAAAACTCATCTGACTACAGGTGTTACGACAGCTGAGACACATCTTTCTCAGGCAAGAGCTTCAGGGATTCAAACTCATGACCCTCAGTCTTCAAAACCAGCACTTTAACCACTATGCTAGCAAGCCTCAAGGTGGCAGTGTTCTGCACAGCTTTCTTCAAGAGAAAATCCCTTCCAGTCATTTTTTTTTTTTTTTTTTTTAGAATAACTGAATTGGCTCTTCTTCAGCACATCTTTCTCAGGTAAGAGCTCAGAGGATTCAAACGTATGACCTCTGGTCTACACGACGACTCCTTAGCCAGTGCACTAGCAAGGCTTAAATACGCTGCATGCAGCACAGCTTTGTTCAAGAAGGAATCTTTTCATCTGTCACTCTTTTTTTTTTTGTTTTTGTCTGTTAACAGAGTTACTGAATTGGCTCTTCTCAGTTCACTCTTCTGCAATGCATTCCACAAAACGAAGGGGAGGTATGATGGTGGGGGGGGGGGGCAGTTTGTGACTAGGCCAGTGTAACTGGTCATCCTGCACGTGCTTAAGAGGTAACTGGGAGCAGAAGAAGAAACTTACCCAGACAGCACTTGAAAGGAATACGAACAGAAGGCAAGATTGAAAACAGTCAGTCTGGAGCTGCGAGACAAGGCAGAGATCAGACTCTTAAGCAGGGTTGCCGCCCAGACATGAGGGCAACAGGCAGAGCTTCCCAGTACCATGGAACAGAGGTCAGTCTCGAAGGCGCGCCCTGTCAGGCTGTGACTGTGAGATACAGGTCAATCCCTGGCTGACTTTGAGCCACCGGTCCTAGTACTAATTGTGTGCACATTGCCCCACCAAAAGGTAGCTGGCCCGTACGGGATCGAACCCGCGACCTTGGCGTTATTAGCACCACGCTCTAACCAACTGAGCTAACCGGCCCTGTAGGTAAGAGTGCCCCTCGAGCTCCATCAGCATGGTAACTGATGTCAAGGACAGTGTGAACAATTATGTGGAAAGGGTGCCCTGACTCAGCTCAACAAGTGCTACTGTATCAATACTCCTTGACAGATGACAGCTAGTATCTGTCAAACATTTGACTATTCAGCTCTCCACTGAGAATGCTGATCTGAATTACCTTCATTTCTTTGAACCTGTGACTTAAATTGCTTCATGATGCTCTGTTTCTTTCAGCTAGGAAGCTGATGCTTTCGGGTTTCCTAGAAAGTAACTCAAAGCTTTGGGCGGTATGCAGGGATCCGGACTGGAACTCAAATAAGTGTCCAGTCTGAAGCACAGCTGCTGACAAAAGTCTACCAGGATGGTGCAGTGTCCGTGGAGCTGATTGGCAAGCAATTGCAAGAGTCTGAGCAGCAAAAACTCTGTATTTCATTGCGAGGTAGAAATGAGATGGCACACGCTACCTTCTGAATGCTGCATCCAGAAAACAGTGCCTACAAGCAGCTGTCCTTCCACACACAGCAGGAGAAGATGAAGCCACAGGCCCTGGCAAGATTGGATCTCACGACTCGAGCTTACGAGACCAGGGCTCTAACCGCAGAGCTACACAGTCACTCACCCCACGCTTCTGATGGCCTTTTTTTTTAAACATATCTGTTCACTGTTGTCTGCCTTTCGACAGGGCAATGCAATTTGCATTTTTCGGACCTTTTGTCACACCTGCCTATTCCATAAGGGCATGGGCAGCTATGACACGAGGCGCCATATTGCCCAGTATATGGCCCGATACATTGGCAATCCAGTGACATGCTCAGGAAACTGAAAACCGATTGCGCTGTAGCGTCTGCAAAAATATTCTTCCTCAATAAATTATCTTCATTTACTTTGTCTTTCGAATACTAGTCACACAAGTTACAGCTTAGGAACGATGAAGTAAGGAAACTTTGAACAGGCACTCTCCTGGTTAAAAGGATTATGTCATGTCAATGTCATTTGCAAACCTGCATGCATCTGCATAGTCCTTTGCATGCAATATGGGAAATAGTTTTCAAGAAGTCACTTTCGGAATCACTACAAAGTGCTTGCAGCTTTAGCAGTAAGTAAGGATGCAGACCGGATCAGGTATGGCCAGGGATGCTGACAACACTGAGCAAGGTGCTGCACTGTCTGTGCACACGGATGAGAAGCGGACACAAGAGCCTGAGCAGAAAAACATGATGTATGTCTTGTGCTAGTAACGGCGTGGAACAATGCTGTGAGAGTGCAGGCCTAAAATATAGTGCCTAAAACTCATCTGACTACAGGTGTTACGACAGCTGAGACACATCTTTCTCAGGCAAGAGCTTCAGGGATTCAAACTCATGACCCTCAGTCTTCAAAACCAGCACTTTAACCACTATGCTAGCAAGCCTCAAGGTGGCAGTGTTCTGCACAGCTTTCTTCAAGAGAAAATCCCTTCCAGTCATTTTTTTTTTTTTTTTTGTTAGAATAACTGAATTGGCTCTTCTTCAGCACATCTTTCTCAGGTAAGAGCTCAGAGGATTCAAACGTATGACCTCTGGTCTACACGACGACTCCTTAGCCAGTGCACTAGCAAGGCTTAAATACGCTGCATGCAGCACAGCTTTGTTCAAGAAGGAATCTTTTCATCTGTCACTCTTTTTTTTTTTGTTTTGTCTGTTAACAGAGTTACTGAATTGGCTCTTCTCAGTTCACTCTTCTGCAATGCATTCCACAAAACGAAGGGGAGGTATGATGGTGGGGGGGGGGGGGCAGTTTGTGACTAGGCCAGTGTAACTGGTCATCCTGCACGTGCTTAAGAGGTAACTGGGAGCAGAAGAAGAAACTTACCCAGACAGCACTTGAAAGGAATACGAACAGAAGGCAAGATTGAAAACAGTCAGTCTGGAGCTGCGAGACAAGGCAGAGATCAGACTCTTAAGCAGGGTTGCCGCCCAGACATGAGGGCAACAGGCAGAGCTTCCCAGTACCATGGAACAGAGGTCAGTCTCGAAGGCGCGCCCTGTCAGGCTGTGACTGTGAGATACAGGTCAATCCCTGGCTGACTTTGAGCCACCGGTCCTAGTACTAATTGTGTGCACATTGCCCCACCAAAAGGTAGCTGGCCCGTACGGGCATCGAACCCGCGACCTTGGCGTTATTAGCACCACGCTCTAACCAACTGAGCTAACCGGCCCTGTAGGTAAGAGTGCCCCTCGAGCTCCATCAGCATGGTAACTGATGTCAAGGACAGTGTGAACAATTATGTGGAAAGGGTGCCCTGACTCAGCTCAACAAGTGCTACTGTATCAATACTCCTTGACAGATGACAGCTAGTATCTGTCAAACATTTGACTATTCAGCTCTCCACTGAGAATGCTGATCTGAATTACCTTCATTTCTTTGAACCTGTGACTTAAATTGCTTCATGATGCTCTGTTTCTTTCAGCTAGGAAGCTGATGCTTTCGGGTTTCCTAGAAAGTAACTCAAAGCTTTGGGCGGTATGCAGGGATCCGGACTGGAACTCAAATAAGTGTCCAGTCTGAAGCACAGCTGCTGACAAAAGTCTACCAGGATGGTGCAGTGTCCGTGGAGCTGATTGGCAAGCAATTGCAAGAGTCTGAGCAGCAAAAACTCTGTATTTCATTGCGAGGTAGAAATGAGATGGCACACGCTACCTTCTGAATGCTGCATCCAGAAAACAGTGCCTACAAGCAGCTGTCCTTCCACACACAGCAGGAGAAGATGAAGCCACAGGCCCTGGCAAGATTGGATCTCACGACTCGAGCTTACGAGACCAGGGCTCTAACCGCAGAGCTACACAGTCACTCACCCCACGCTTCTGATGGCCTTTTTTTTTAAACATATCTGTTCACTGTTGTCTGCCTTTCGACAGGGCAATGCAATTTGCATTTTTCGGACCTTTTGTCACACCTGCCTATTCCATAAGGGCATGGGCAGCTATGACACGAGGCGCCATATTGCCCAGTATATGGCCCGATACATTGGCAATCCAGTGACATGCTCAGGAAACTGAAAACCGATTGCGCTGTAGCGTCTGCAAAAATATTCTTCCTCAATAAATTATCTTCATTTACTTTGTCTTTCGAATACTAGTCACACAAGTTACAGCTTAGGAACGATGAAGTAAGGAAACTTTGAACAGGCACTCTCCTGGTTAAAAGGATTATGTCATGTCAATGTCATTTGCAAACCTGCATGCATCTGCATAGTCCTTTGCATGCAATATGGGAAATAGTTTTCAAGAAGTCACTTTCGGAATCACTACAAAGTGCTTGCAGCTTTAGCAGTAAGTAAGGATGCAGACCGGATCAGGTATGGCCAGGGATGCTGACAACACTGAGCAAGGTGCTGCACTGTCTGTGCACACGGATGAGAAGCGGACACAAGAGCCTGAGCAGAAAAACATGATGTATGTCTTGTGCTAGTAACGGCGTGGAACAATGCTGTGAGAGTGCAGGCCTAAAATATAGTGCCTAAAACTCATCTGACTACAGGTGTTACGACAGCTGAGACACATCTTTCTCAGGCAAGAGCTTCAGGGATTCAAACTCATGACCCTCAGTCTTCAAAACCAGCACTTTAACCACTATGCTAGCAAGCCTCAAGGTGGCAGTGTTCTGCACAGCTTTCTTCAAGAGAAAATCCCTTCCAGTCATTTTTTTTTTTTTTTTTTTTTTTTTTAGAATAACTGAATTGGCTCTTCTTCAGCACATCTTTCTCAGGTAAGAGCTCAGAGGATTCAAACGTATGACCTCTGGTCTACACGCCGACTCCTTAGCCAGTGCACTAGCAAGGCTTAAATACGCTGCATGCAGCACAGCTTTGTTCAAGAAGGAATCTTTTCATCTGTCACTCTTTTTTTTTGTTTTTGTCTGTTAACAGAGTTACTGAATTGGCTCTTCTCAGTTCACTCTTCTGCAATGCATTCCACAAAACGAAGGGGAGGTATGATGGTGGGGGGGGGGGGGCAGTTTGTGACTAGGCCAGTGTAACTGGTCATCCTGCACGTGCTTAAGAGGTAACTGGGAGCAGAAGAAGAAACTTACCCAGACAGCACTTGAAAGGAATACGAACAGAAGGCAAGATTGAAAACAGTCAGTCTGGAGCTGCGAGACAAGGCAGAGATCAGACTCTTAAGCAGGGTTGCCGCCCAGACATGAGGGCAACAGGCAGAGCTTCCCAGTACCATGGAACAGAGGTCAGTCTCGAAGGCGCGCCCTGTCAGGCTGTGACTGTGAGATACAGGTCAATCCCTGGCTGACTTTGAGCCACCGGTCCTAGTACTAATTGTGTGCACATTGCCCCACCAAAAGGTAGCTGGCCCGTACGGGGATCGAACCCGCGACCTTGGCGTTATTAGCACCACGCTCTAACCAACTGAGCTAACCGGCCCTGTAGGTAAGAGTGCCCCTCGAGCTCCATCAGCATGGTAACTGATGTCAAGGACAGTGTGAACAATTATGTGGAAAGGGTGCCCTGACTCAGCTCAACAAGTGCTACTGTATCAATACTCCTTGACAGATGACAGCTAGTATCTGTCAAACATTTGACTATTCAGCTCTCCACTGAGAATGCTGATCTGAATTACCTTCATTTCTTTGAACCTGTGACTTAAATTGCTTCATGATGCTCTGTTTCTTTCAGCTAGGAAGCTGATGCTTTCGGGTTTCCTAGAAAGTAACTCAAAGCTTTGGGCGGTATGCAGGGATCCGGACTGGAACTCAAATAAGTGTCCAGTCTGAAGCACAGCTGCTGACAAAAGTCTACCAGGATGGTGCAGTGTCCGTGGAGCTGATTGGCAAGCAATTGCAAGAGTCTGAGCAGCAAAAACTCTGTATTTCATTGCGAGGTAGAAATGAGATGGCACACGCTACCTTCTGAATGCTGCATCCAGAAAACAGTGCCTACAAGCAGCTGTCCTTCCACACACAGCAGGAGAAGATGAAGCCACAGGCCCTGGCAAGATTGGATCTCACGACTCGAGCTTACGAGACCAGGGCTCTAACCGCAGAGCTACACAGTCACTCACCCCACGCTTCTGATGGCCTTTTTTTTTAAACATATCTGTTCACTGTTGTCTGCCTTTCGACAGGGCAATGCAATTTGCATTTTTCGGACCTTTTGTCACACCTGCCTATTCCATAAGGGCATGGGCAGCTATGACACGAGGCGCCATATTGCCCAGTATATGGCCCGATACATTGGCAATCCAGTGACATGCTCAGGAAACTGAAAACCGATTGCGCTGTAGCGTCTGCAAAAATATTCTTCCTCAATAAATTATCTTCATTTACTTTGTCTTTCGAATACTAGTCACACAAGTTACAGCTTAGGAACGATGAAGTAAGGAAACTTTGAACAGGCACTCTCCTGGTTAAAAGGATTATGTCATGTCAATGTCATTTGCAAACCTGCATGCATCTGCATAGTCCTTTGCATGCAATATGGGAAATAGTTTTCAAGAAGTCACTTTCGGAATCACTACAAAGTGCTTGCAGCTTTAGCAGTAAGTAAGGATGCAGACCGGATCAGGTATGGCCAGGGATGCTGACAACACTGAGCAAGGTGCTGCACTGTCTGTGCACACGGATGAGAAGCGGACACAAGAGCCTGAGCAGAAAAACATGATGTATGTCTTGTGCTAGTAACGGCGTGGAACAATGCTGTGAGAGTGCAGGCCTAAAATATAGTGCCTAAAACTCATCTGACTACAGGTGTTACGACAGCTGAGACACATCTTTCTCAGGCAAGAGCTTCAGGGATTCAAACTCATGACCCTCAGTCTTCAAAACCAGCACTTTAACCACTATGCTAGCAAGCCTCAAGGTGGCAGTGTTCTGCACAGCTTTCTTCAAGAGAAAATCCCTTCCAGTCATTTTTTTTTTTTTTTTTTTTAGAATAACTGAATTGGCTCTTCTTCAGCACATCTTTCTCAGGTAAGAGCTCAGAGGATTCAAACGTATGACCTCTGGTCTACACGGCGACTCCTTAGCCAGTGCACTAGCAAGGCTTAAATACGCTGCATGCAGCACAGCTTTGTTCAAGAAGGAATCTTTTCATCTGTCACTCTTTTTTTTTTGTTTTTGTCTGTTAACAGAGTTACTGAATTGGCTCTTCTCAGTTCACTCTTCTGCAATGCATTCCACAAAACGAAGGGGAGGTATGATGGTGGGGGGGGGGGGGCAGTTTGTGACTAGGCCAGTGTAACTGGTCATCCTGCACGTGCTTAAGAGGTAACTGGGAGCAGAAGAAGAAACTTACCCAGACAGCACTTGAAAGGAATACGAACAGAAGGCAAGATTGAAAACAGTCAGTCTGGAGCTGCGAGACAAGGCAGAGATCAGACTCTTAAGCAGGGTTGCCGCCCAGACATGAGGGCAACAGGCAGAGCTTCCCAGTACCATGGAACAGAGGTCAGTCTCGAAGGCGCGCCCTGTCAGGCTGTGACTGTGAGATACAGGTCAATCCCTGGCTGACTTTGAGCCACCGGTCCTAGTACTAATTGTGTGCACATTGCCCCACCAAAAGGTAGCTGGCCCGTACGGGGATCGAACCCGCGACCTTGGCGTTATTAGCACCACGCTCTAACCAACTGAGCTAACCGGCCCTGTAGGTAAGAGTGCCCCTCGAGCTCCATCAGCATGGTAACTGATGTCAAGGACAGTGTGAACAATTATGTGGAAAGGGTGCCCTGACTCAGCTCAACAAGTGCTACTGTATCAATACTCCTTGACAGATGACAGCTAGTATCTGTCAAACATTTGACTATTCAGCTCTCCACTGAGAATGCTGATCTGAATTACCTTCATTTCTTTGAACCTGTGACTTAAATTGCTTCATGATGCTCTGTTTCTTTCAGCTAGGAAGCTGATGCTTTCGGGTTTCCTAGAAAGTAACTCAAAGCTTTGGGCGGTATGCAGGGATCGGCACTGGAACTCAAATAAGTGTCCAGTCTGAAGCACAGCTGCTGACAAAAGTCTACCAGGATGGTGCAGTGTCCGTGGAGCTGATTGGCAAGCAATTGCAAGAGTCTGAGCAGCAAAAACTCTGTATTTCATTGCGAGGTAGAAATGAGATGGCACACGCTACCTTCTGAATGCTGCATCCAGAAAACAGTGCCTACAAGCAGCTGTCCTTCCACACACAGCAGGAGAAGATGAAGCCACAGGCCCTGGCAAGATTGGATCTCACGACTCGAGCTTACGAGACCAGGGCTCTAACCGCAGAGCTACACAGTCACTCACCCCACGCTTCTGATGGCCTTTTTTTTTAAACATATCTGTTCACTGTTGTCTGCCTTTCGACAGGGCAATGCAATTTGCACTTCACGGACCTTTTGTCACACCTGCCTATTCCATAAGGGCATGGGCAGCTATGACACGAGGCGCCATATTGCCCAGTATATGGCCCGATACATTGGCAATCCAGTGACATGCTCAGGAAACTGAAAACCGATTGCGCTGTAGCGTCTGCAAAAATATTCTTCCTCAATAAATTATCTTCATTTACTTTGTCTTTCGAATACTAGTCACACAAGTTACAGCTTAGGAACGATGAAGTAAGGAAACTTTGAACAGGCACTCTCCTGGTTAAAAGGATTATGTCATGTCAATGTCATTTGCAAACCTGCATGCATCTGCATAGTCCTTTGCATGCAATATGGGAAATAGTTTTCAAGAAGTCACTTTCGGAATCACTACAAAGTGCTTGCAGCTTTAGCAGTAAGTAAGGATGCAGACCGGATCAGGTATGGCCAGGGATGCTGACAACACTGAGCAAGGTGCTGCACTGTCTGTGCACACGGATGAGAAGCGGACACAAGAGCCTGAGCAGAAAAACATGATGTATGTCTTGTGCTAGTAACGGCGTGGAACAATGCTGTGAGAGTGCAGGCCTAAAATATAGTGCCTAAAACTCATCTGACTACAGGTGTTACGACAGCTGAGACACATCTTTCTCAGGCAAGAGCTTCAGGGATTCAAACTCATGACCCTCAGTCTTCAAAACCAGCACTTTAACCACTATGCTAGCAAGCCTCAAGGTGGCAGTGTTCTGCACAGCTTTCTTCAAGAGAAAATCCCTTCCAGTCATTTTTTTTTTTATTTTTATTAGAATAACTGAATTGGCTCTTCTTCAGCACATCATTCACAGGTAAGAGCACAGAGGATTCAAGCGTATGACCTCTGGTCTACACGACGACTCCTTAGCCAGTGCACTAGCAAGGCTTAAATACGCTGCATGCAGCACAGCTTTGTTCAAGAAGGAATCTTTTCATCTGTCACTCTTTTTTTTTTGTTTTTGTCTGTTAACAGAGTTACTGAATTGGCTCTTCTCAGTTCACTCTTCTGCAATGCATTCCACAAAACGAAGGGGAGGTATGATGGTGGGGGGGGGGGGGCAGTTTGTGACTAGGCCAGTGTAACTGGTCATCCTGCACGTGCTTAAGAGGTAACTGGGAGCAGAAGAAGAAACTTACCCAGACAGCACTTGAAAGGAATACGAACAGAAGGCAAGATTGAAAACAGTCAGTCTGGAGCTGCGAGACAAGGCAGAGATCAGACTCTTAAGCAGGGTTGCCGCCCAGACATGAGGGCAACAGGCAGAGCTTCCCAGTACCATGGAACAGAGGTCAGTCTCGAAGGCGCGCCCTGTCAGGCTGTGACTGTGAGATACAGGTCAATCCCTGGCTGACTTTGAGCCACCGGTCCTAGTACTAATTGTGTGCACATTGCCCCACCAAAAGGTAGCTGGCCCGTACGGGGATCGAACCCGCGACCTTGGCGTTATTAGCACCACGCTCTAACCAACTGAGCTAACCGGCCCTGTAGGTAAGAGTGCCCCTCGAGCTCCATCAGCATGGTAACTGATGTCAAGGACAGTGTGAACAATTATGTGGAAAGGGTGCCCTGACTCAGCTCAACAAGTGCTACTGTATCAATACTCCTTGACAGATGACAGCTAGTATCTGTCAAACATTTGACTATTCAGCTCTCCACTGAGAATGCTGATCTGAATTACCTTCATTTCTTTGAACCTGTGACTTAAATTGCTTCATGATGCTCTGTTTCTTTCAGCTAGGAAGCTGATGCTTTCGGGTTTCCTAGAAAGTAACTCAAAGCTTTGGGCGGTATGCAGGGATCCGGACTGGAACTCAAATAAGTGTCCAGTCTGAAGCACAGCTGCTGACAAAAGTCTACCAGGATGGTGCAGTGTCCGTGGAGCTGATTGGCAAGCAATTGCAAGAGTCTGAGCAGCAAAAACTCTGTATTTCATTGCGAGGTAGAAATGAGATGGCACACGCTACCTTCTGAATGCTGCATCCAGAAAACAGTGCCTACAAGCAGCTGTCCTTCCACACACAGCAGGAGAAGATGAAGCCACAGGCCCTGGCAAGATTGGATCTCACGACTCGAGCTTACGAGACCAGGGCTCTAACCGCAGAGCTACACAGTCACTCACCCCACGCTTCTGATGGCCTTTTTTTTTAAACATATCTGTTCACTGTTGTCTGCCTTTCGACAGGGCAATGCAATTTGCATTTTTCGGACCTTTTGTCACACCTGCCTATTCCATAAGGGCATGGGCAGCTATGACACGAGGCGCCATATTGCCCAGTATATGGCCCGATACATTGGCAATCCAGTGACATGCTCAGGAAACTGAAAACCGATTGCGCTGTAGCGTCTGCAAAAATATTCTTCCTCAATAAATTATCTTCATTTACTTTGTCTTTCGAATACTAGTCACACAAGTTACAGCTTAGGAGCGATGAAGTAAGGAAACTTTGAACAGGCACTCTCCTGGTTAAAAGGATTATGTCATGTCAATGTCATTTGCAAACCTGCATGCATCTGCATAGTCCTTTGCATGCAATATGGGAAATAGTTTTCAAGAAGTCACTTTCGAATCACTACAAAGTGCTTGCAGCTTTAGCAGTAAGTAAGGATGCAGACCGGATCAGGTATGGCCAGGGATGCTGACAACACTGAGCAAGGTGCTGCACTGTCTGTGCACACGGATGAGAAGCGGACACAAGAGCCTGAGCAGAAAAACATGATGTATGTCTTGTGCTAGTAACGGCGTGGAACAATGCTGTGAGAGTGCAGGCCTAAAATATAGTGCCTAAAACTCATCTGACTACAGGTGTTACGACAGCTGAGACACATCTTTCTCAGGCAAGAGCTTCAGGGATTCAAACTCATGACCCTCAGTCTTCAAAACCAGCACTTTAACCACTATGCTAGCAAGCCTCAAGGTGGCAGTGTTCTGCACAGCTTTCTTCAAGAGAAAATCCCTTCCAGTCATTTTTTTTTTTTTTTTTTTTTTTTTTAGAATAACTGAATTGGCTCTTCTTCAGCACATCTTTCTCAGGTAAGAGCTCAGAGGATTCAAGCGTATGAGCTCTGGTCTACACGACGACGCGTTAGCCAGTGCACTAGCAAGGCTTAAATCGCTGCATGCAGCACAGCTTTGTTCAAGAAGGAATCTTTTCATCTGTCACTCTTTTTTTTTTTGTTTTGTCTGTTAACAGAGTTACTGAATTGGCTCTTCTCAGTTCACTCTTCTGCAATGCATTCCACAAAACGAAGGGGAGGTATGATGGTGGGGGGGGGGGGGCAGTTTGTGACTAGGCCAGTGTAACTGGTCATCCTGCACGTGCTTAAGAGGTAACTGGGAGCAGAAGAAGAAACTTACCCAGACAGCACTTGAAAGGAATACGAACAGAAGGCAAGATTGAAAACAGTCAGTCTGGAGCTGCGAGACAAGGCAGAGATCAGACTCTTAAGCAGGGTTGCCGCCCAGACATGAGGGCAACAGGCAGAGCTTCCCAGTACCATGGAACAGAGGTCAGTCTCGAAGGCGCGCCCTGTCAGGCTGTGACTGTGAGATACAGGTCAATCCCTGGCTGACTTTGAGCCACGGTCCTAGTACTAATTGTGTGCACATTGCCCCACCAAAAGGTAGCTGGCCCGTACGGGGATCGAACCCGCGACCTTGGCGTTATTAGCACCACGCTCTAACCAACTGAGCTAACCGGCCCTGTAGGTAAGAGTGCCCCTCGAGCTCCATCAGCATGGTAACTGATGTCAAGGACAGTGTGAACAATTATGTGGAAAGGGTGCCCTGACTCAGCTCAACAAGTGCTACTGTATCAATACTCCTTGACAGATGACAGCTAGTATCTGTCAAACATTTGACTATTCAGCTCTCCACTGAGAATGCTGATCTGAATTACCTTCATTTCTTTGAACCTGTGACTTAAATTGCTTCATGATGCTCTGTTTCTTTCAGCTAGGAAGCTGATGCTTTCGGGTTTCCTAGAAAGTAACTCAAAGCTTTGGGCGGTATGCAGGGATCCGGACTGGAACTCAAATAAGTGTCCAGTCTGAAGCACAGCTGCTGACAAAAGTCTACCAGGATGGTGCAGTGTCCGTGGAGCTGATTGGCAAGCAATTGCAAGAGTCTGAGCAGCAAAAACTCTGTATTTCATTGCGAGGTAGAAATGAGATGGCACACGCTACCTTCTGAATGCTGCATCCAGAAAACAGTGCCTACAAGCAGCTGTCCTTCCACACACAGCAGGAGAAGATGAAGCCACAGGCCCTGGCAAGATTGGATCTCACGACTCGAGCTTACGAGACCAGGGCTCTAACCGCAGAGCTACACAGTCACTCACCCCACGCTTCTGATGGCCTTTTTTTTTAAACATATCTGTTCACTGTTGTCTGCCTTTCGACAGGGCAATGCAATTTGCATTTTTCGGACCTTTTGTCACACCTGCCTATTCCATAAGGGCATGGGCAGCTATGACAGGCGCCATATTGCCCAGTATATGGCCCGATACATTGGCAATCCAGTGACATGCTCAGGAAACTGAAAACCGATTGCGCTGTAGCGTCTGCAAAAATATTCTTCCTCAATAAATTATCTTCATTTACTTTGTCTTTCGAATACTAGTCACACAAGTTACAGCTTAGGAACGATGAAGTAAGGAAACTTTGAACAGGCACTCTCCTGGTTAAAAGGATTATGTCATGTCAATGTCATTTGCAAACCTGCATGCATCTGCATAGTCCTTTGCATGCAATATGGGAAATAGTTTTCAAGAAGTCACTTTCGGAATCACTACAAAGTGCTTGCAGCTTTAGCAGTAAGTAAGGATGCAGACCCGGATCAGGTATGGCCAGGGATGCTGACAACACTGAGCAAGGTGCTGCACTGTCTGTGCACACGGATGAGAAGCGGACACAAGAGCCTGAGCAGAAAAACATGATGTATGTCTTGTGCTAGTAACGGCGTGGAACAATGCTGTGAGAGTGCAGGCCTAAAATATAGTGCCTAAAACTCATCTGACTACAGGTGTTACGACAGCTGAGACACATCTTTCTCAGGCAAGAGCTTCAGGGATTCAAACTCATGACCCTCAGTCTTCAAAACCAGCACTTTAACCACTATGCTAGCAAGCCTCAAGGTGGCAGTGTTCTGCACAGCTTTCTTCAAGAGAAAATCCCTTCCAGTCATTTTTTTTTTTTTTTTTTTTTTTTTTAGAATAACTGAATTGGCTCTTCTTCAGCACATCTTTCTCAGGTAAGAGCTCAGAGGATTCAAACGTATGACCTCTGGTCTACATGGACTCCTTAGCCAGTGCACTAGCAAGGCTTAAATACGCTGCATGCAGCACAGCTTTGTTCAAGAAGGAATCTTTTCATCTGTCACTCTTTTTTTTTTTTGTTTTTGTCTGTTAACAGAGTTACTGAATTGGCTCTTCTCAGTTCACTCTTCTGCAATGCATTCCACAAAACGAAGGGGAGGTATGATGGTGGCGGCAGTTTGTGACTAGGCCAGTGTAACTGGTCATCCTGCACGTGCTTAAGAGGTAACTGGGAGCAGAAGAAGAAACTTACCCAGACAGCACTTGAAAGGAATACGAACAGAAGGCAAGATTGAAAACAGTCAGTCTGGAGCTGCGAGACAAGGCAGAGATCAGACTCTTAAGCAGGGTTGCCGCCCAGACATGAGGGCAACAGGCAGAGCTTCCCAGTACCATGGAACAGAGGTCAGTCTCGAAGGCGCCCTGTCAGGCTGTGACTGTGAGATACAGGTCAATCCCTGGCTGACTTTGAGCCACAGGTCATAGCACTAATTGTGTGCACATTGCCCCACTAAAATGGTAGTTGGCCCGTACGGGGATCGAACCCGCGACCTTGGCGTTATTAGCACCACGCTCTAACCAACTGAGCTAACCGGCCCTGTAGGTAAGAGTGCCCCTCGAGCTCCATCAGCATGGTAACTGATGTCAAGGACAGTGTGAACAATTATGTGGAAAGGGTGCCCTGACTCAGCTCAACAAGTGCTACTGTATCAATACTCCTTGACAGATGACAGCTAGTATCTGTCAAACATTTGACTATTCAGCTCTCCACTGAGAATGCTGATCTGAATTACCTTCATTTCTTTGAACCTGTGACTTAAATTGCTTCATGATGCTCTGTTTCTTTCAGCTAGGAAGCTGATGCTTTCGGGTTTCCTAGAAAGTAACTCAAAGCTTTAGGCGGTATGCAGGGATCGGACTGGAACTCAAATAAGTGTCAGTCTGAAGCACAGCTGCTGACAAAAGTCTACCAGGATGGTGCAGTGTCCGTGGAGCTGATTGGCAAGCAATTGCAAGAGTCTGAGCAGCAAAAACTCTGTATTTCATTGCGAGGTAGAAATGAGATGGCACACGCTACCTTCTGAATGCTGCATCCAGAAAACAGTGCCTACAAGCAGCTGTCCTTCCACACACAGCAGGAGAAGATGAAGCCACAGGCCCTGGCAAGATTGGATCTCACGACTCGAGCTTACGAGACCAGGGCTCTAACCGCAGAGCTACACAGTCACTCACCCCACGCTTCTGATGGCCTTTTTTTTTAAACATATCTGTTCACTGTTGTCTGCCTTTCGACAGGGCAATGCAATTTGCATTTTTCGGACCTTTTGTCACACCTGCCTATTCCATAAGGGCATGGGCAGCTATGACACGAGGCGCCATATTGCCCAGTATATGGCCCGATACATTGGCAATCCAGTGACATGCTCAGGAAACTGAAAACCGATTGCGCTGTAGCGTCTGCAAAAATATTCTTCCTCAATAAATTATCTTCATTTACTTTGTCTTTCGAATACTAGTCACACAAGTTACAGCTTAGGAACGATGAAGTAAGGAAACTTTGAACAGGCACTCTCCTGGTTAAAAGGATTATGTCATGTCAATGTCATTTGCAAACCTGCATGCATCTGCATAGTCCTTTGCATGCAATATGGGAAATAGTTTTCAAGAAGTCACTTTCGGAATCACTACAAAGTGCTTGCAGCTTTAGCAGTAAGTAAGGATGCAGACGGATCAGGTATGGCCAGGGATGCTGACAACACTGAGCAAGGTGCTGCACTGTCTGTGCACACGGATGAGAAGCGGACACAAGAGCCTGAGCAGAAAAACATGATGTATGTCTTGTGCTAGTAGCGTGGAACAATGCTGTGAGAGTGCAGGCCTAAAATATAGTGCCTAAAACTCATCTGACTACAGGTGTTACGACAGCTGAGACACATCTTTCTCAGGCAAGAGCTTCAGGGATTCAAACTCATGACCCTCAGTCTTCAAAACCAGCACTTTAACCACTATGCTAGCAAGCCTCAAGGTGGCAGTGTTCTGCACAGCTTTCTTCAAGAGAAAATCCCTTCCAGTCATTTTTTTTTTTTTTTTTTTTTTTAGAATAACTGAATTGGCTCTTCTTCAGCACATCTTTCTCAGGTAAGAGCTCAGTGGGTTCAAACGTATGACCTCTGGTCTACACGGCGACTCCTTAGCCAGTGCACTAGCAAGGCTTAAATCGCTGCATGCAGCACAGCTTTGTTCAAGAAGGAATCTTTTCATCTGTCACTCTTTTTTTTTTTTGTTTTTGTCTGTTAACAGAGTTACTGAATTGGCTCTTCTCAGTTCACTCTTCTGCAATGCATTCCACAAAACGAAGGGGAGGTATGATGGTGGGGGGGGGGGGGCAGTTTGTGACTAGGCCAGTGTAACTGGTCATCCTGCACGTGCTTAAGAGGTAACTGGGAGCAGAAGAAGAAACTTACCCAGACAGCACTTGAAAGGAATACGAACAGAAGGCAAGATTGAAAACAGTCAGTCTGGAGCTGCGAGACAAGGCAGAGATCAGACTCTTAAGCAGGGTTGCCGCCCAGACATGAGGGCAACAGGCAGAGCTTCCCAGTACCATGGAACAGAGGTCAGTCTCGAGGCGCCCTGTCAGGCTGTGACTGTGAGATACAGGTCAATCCCTGGCTGACTTTGAGCCACCGGTCCTAGTACTAATTGTGTGCACATTGCCCCACCAAAAGGTAGCTGGCCCGTACGGGGATCGAACCCACGACCTTGGCGTTATTAGCACCACGCTCTAACCAACTGAGCTAACCGGCCCTGTAGGTAAGAGTGCCCCTCGAGCTCCATCAGCATGGTAACTGATGTCAAGGACAGTGTGAACAATTATGTGGAAAGGGTGCCCTGACTCAGCTCAACAAGTGCTACTGTATCAATACTCCTTGACAGATGACAGCTAGTATCTGTCAAACATTTGACTATTCAGCTCTCCACTGAGAATGCTGATCTGAATTACCTTCATTTCTTTGAACCTGTGACTTAAATTGCTTCATGATGCTCTGTTTCTTTCAGCTAGGAAGCTGATGCTTTCGGGTTTCCTAGAAAGTAACTCAAAGCTTTAGGCGGTATGCAGGGATCGGACTGGAACTCAAATAAGTGTCAGTCTGAAGCACAGCTGCTGACAAAAGTCTACCAGGATGGTGCAGTGTCCGTGGAGCTGATTGGCAAGCAATTGCAAGAGTCTGAGCAGCAAAAACTCTGTATTTCATTGCGAGGTAGAAATGAGATGGCACACGCTACCTTCTGAATGCTGCATCCAGAAAACAGTGCCTACAAGCAGCTGTCCTTCCACACACAGCAGGAGAAGATGAAGCCACAGGCCCTGGCAAGATTGGATCTCACGACTCGAGCTTACGAGACCAGGGCTCTAACCGCAGAGCTACACAGTCACTCACCCCACGCTTCTGATGGCCTTTTTTTAAACATATCTGTTCACTGTTGTCTGCCTTTCGACAGGGCAATGCAATTTGCATTTTCGGACCTTTTGTCACACCTGCCTATTCCATAAGGGCATGGGCAGCTATGACACGAGCCATATTGCCCAGTATATGGCCCGATACATTGGCAATCCAGTGACATGCTCAGGAAACTGAAAACCGATTGCGCTGTAGCGTCTGCAAAAATATTCTTCCTCAATAAATTATCTTCATTTACTTTGTCTTTCGAATACTAGTCACACAAGTTACAGCTTAGGAACGATGAAGTAAGGAAACTTTGAACAGGCACTCTCCTGGTTAAAAGGATTATGTCATGTCAATGTCATTTGCAAACCTGCATGCATCTGCATAGTCCTTTGCATGCAATATGGGAAATAGTTTTCAAGAAGTCACTTTCGGAATCACTACAAAGTGCTTGCAGCTTTAGCAGTAAGTAAGGATGCAGACCCGGATCAGGTATGGCCAGGGATGCTGACAACACTGAGCAAGGTGCTGCACTGTCTGTGCACACGGATGAGAAGCGGACACAAGAGCCTGAGCAGAAAAACATGATGTATGTCTTGTGCTAGTAACGGCGTGGAACAATGCTGTGAGAGTGCAGGCCTAAAATATAGTGCCTAAAACTCATCTGACTACAGGTGTTACGACAGCTGAGACACATCTTTCTCAGGCAAGAGCTTCAGGGATTCAAACTCATGACCCTCAGTCTTCAAAACCAGCACTTTAACCACTATGCTAGCAAGCCTCAAGGTGGCAGTGTTCTGCACAGCTTTCTTCAAGAGAAAATCCCTTCCAGTCATTTTTTTTTTTTTTTTTTTTAGAATAACTGAATTGGCTCTTCTTCAGCACATCTTTCTCAGGTAAGAGCTCAGAGGATTCAAGCGTATGACCTCTGGTCTACACGGCGACTCCTTAGCCAGTGCACTAGCAAGGCTTAAATCGCTGCATGCAGCACAGCTTTGTTCAAGAAGGAATGTTTTCATCTGTCACTCTGCTTTTGTTTTCGTTTGGTCTGTTAACAGAGTTACTGAATTGGCTCTTCTCAGTTCACTCTTCTGCAATGCATTCCACAAAACGAAGGGGAGGTATGATGGTGGGGGGGGGGGGGCAGTTTGTGACTAGGCCAGTGTAACTGGTCATCCTGCACGTGCTTAAGAGGTAACTGGGAGCAGAAGAAGAAACTTACCCAGACAGCACTTGAAAGGAATACGAACAGAAGGCAAGATTGAAAACAGTCAGTCTGGAGCTGCGAGACAAGGCAGAGATCAGACTCTTAAGCAGGGTTGCCGCCCAGACATGAGGGCAACAGGCAGAGCTTCCCAGTACCATGGAACAGAGGTCAGTCTCGAAGGCGCGCCCTGTCAGGCTGTGACTGTGAGATACAGGTCAATCCCTGGCTGACTTTGAGCCACGGTCCTAGTACTAATTGTGTGCACATTGCCCCACCAAAAGGTAGCTGGCCCGTACGGGGATCGAACCCGCGACCTTGGCGTTATTAGCACCACGCTCTAACCAACTGAGCTAACCGGCCCTGTAGGTAAGAGTGCCCCTCGAGCTCCATCAGCATGGTAACTGATGTCAAGGACAGTGTGAACAATTATGTGGAAAGGGTGCCCTGACTCAGCTCAACAAGTGCTACTGTATCAATACTCCTTGACAGATGACAGCTAGTATCTGTCAAACATTTGACTATTCAGCTCTCCACTGAGAATGCTGATCTGAATTACCTTCATTTCTTTGAACCTGTGACTTAAATTGCTTCATGATGCTCTGTTTCTTTCAGCTAGGAAGCTGATGCTTTCGGGTTTCCTAGAAAGTAACTCAAAGCTTTAGGCGGTATGCAGGGACTCGGACTGGAACTCAAATAAGTGTCCAGTCTGAAGCACAGCTGCTGACAAAAGTCTACCAGGATGGTGCAGTGTCCGTGGAGCTGATTGGCAAGCAATTGCAAGAGTCTGAGCAGCAAAAACTCTGTATTTCATTGCGAGGTAGAAATGAGATGGCACACGCTACCTTCTGAATGCTGCATCCAGAAAACAGTGCCTACAAGCAGCTGTCCTTCCACACACAGCAGGAGAAGATGAAGCCACAGGCCCTGGCAAGATTGGATCTCACGACTCGAGCTTACGAGACCAGGGCTCTAACCGCAGAGCTACACAGTCACTCACCCCACGCTTCTGATGGCCTTTTTTTTTAAACATATCTGTTCACTGTTGTCTGCCTTTCGACAGGGCAATGCAATTTGCATTTTTCGGACCTTTTGTCACACCTGCCTATTCCATAAGGGCATGGGCAGCTATGACCTGGCGCCATATTGCCCAGTATATGGCCCGATACATTGGCAATCCAGTGACATGCTCAGGAAACTGAAAACCGATTGCGCTGTAGCGTCTGCAAAAATATTCTTCCTCAATAAATTATCTTCATTTACTTTGTCTTTCGAATACTAGTCACACAAGTTACAGCTTAGGAACGATGAAGTAAGGAAACTTTGAACAGGCACTCTCCTGGTTAAAAGGATTATGTCATGTCAATGTCATTTGCAAACCTGCATGCATCTGCATAGTCCTTTGCATGCAATATGGGAAATAGTTTTCAAGAAGTCACTTTCGGAATCACTACAAAGTGCTTGCAGCTTTAGCAGTAAGTAAGGATGCAGACCCGGATCAGGTATGGCCAGGGATGCTGACAACACTGAGCAAGGTGCTGCACTGTCTGTGCACACGGATGAGAAGCGGACACAAGAGCCTGAGCAGAAAAACATGATGTATGTCTTGTGCTAGTAACGGCGTGGAACAATGCTGTGAGAGTGCAGGCCTAAAATATAGTGCCTAAAACTCATCTGACTACAGGTGTTACGACAGCTGAGACACATCTTTCTCAGGCAAGAGCTTCAGGGATTCAAACTCATGACCCTCAGTCTTCAAAACCAGCACTTTAACCACTATGCTAGCAAGCCTCAAGGTGGCAGTGTTCTGCACAGCTTTCTTCAAGAGAAAATCCCTTCCAGTCATTTTTTTTTTTTTTTTTTTTAGAATAACTGAATTGGCTCTTCTCCAGCAGATCTTTCTCAGGTAAGAGCTCAGAGGATTCAAGCGTATGACCTCTGGTCTACAGCGACTCCTTAGCCAGTGCACTAGCAAGGCTTAAATACGCTGCATGCAGCACAGCTTTGTTCAAGAAGGAATCTTTTCATCTGTCACTCTTTTTTTTTTTTGTTTTTGTCTGTTAACAGAGTTACTGAATTGGCTCTTCTCAGTTCACTCTTCTGCAATGCATTCCACAAAACGAAGGGGAGGTATGATGGTGGGGGGGGGGGGGCAGTTTGTGACTAGGCCAGTGTAACTGGTCATCCTGCACGTGCTTAAGAGGTAACTGGGAGCAGAAGAAGAAACTTACCCAGACAGCACTTGAAAGGAATACGAACAGAAGGCAAGATTGAAAACAGTCAGTCTGGAGCTGCGAGACAAGGCAGAGATCAGACTCTTAAGCAGGGTTGCCGCCCAGACATGAGGGCAACAGGCAGAGCTTCCCAGTACCATGGAACAGAGGTCAGTCTCGAAGGCGCGCCCTGTCAGGCTGTGACTGTGAGATACAGGTCAATCCCTGGCTGACTTTGAGCCACCGGTCCTAGTACTAATTGTGTGCACATTGCCCCACCAAAGGTAGCTGGCCCGTACGGGGATCGAACCCGCGACCTTGGCGTTATTAGCACCACGCTCTAACCAACTGAGCTAACCGGCCCTGTAGGTAAGAGTGCCCCTCGAGCTCCATCAGCATGGTAACTGATGTCAAGGACAGTGTGAACAATTATGTGGAAAGGGTGCCCTGACTCAGCTCAACAAGTGCTACTGTATCAATACTCCTTGACAGATGACAGCTAGTATCTGTCAAACATTTGACTATTCAGCTCTCCACTGAGAATGCTGATCTGAATTACCTTCATTTCTTTGAACCTGTGACTTAAATTGCTTCATGATGCTCTGTTTCTTTCAGCTAGGAAGCTGATGCTTTCGGGTTTCCTAGAAAGTAACTCAAAGCTTTGGGCGGTATGCAGGGATCCGGACTGGAACTCAAATAAGTGTCCAGTCTGAAGCACAGCTGCTGACAAAAGTCTACCAGGATGGTGCAGTGTCCGTGGAGCTGATTGGCAAGCAATTGCAAGAGTCTGAGCAGCAAAAACTCTGTATTTCATTGCGAGGTAGAAATGAGATGGCACACGCTACCTTCTGAATGCTGCATCCAGAAAACAGTGCCTACAAGCAGCTGTCCTTCCACACACAGCAGGAGAAGATGAAGCCACAGGCCCTGGCAAGATTGGATCTCACGACTCGAGCTTACGAGACCAGGGCTCTAACCGCAGAGCTACACAGTCACTCACCCCACGCTTCTGATGGCCTTTTTTTTTAAACATATCTGTTCACTGTTGTCTGCCTTTCGACAGGGCAATGCAATTTGCATTTTTCGGACCTTTTGTCACACCTGCCTATTCCAAAACGGCATCGGCAGCTATGCCACGAGGCCATATTGCCCAGTATATGGCCCGATACATTGGCAATCCAGTGACATGCTCAGGAAACTGAAAACCGATTGCGCTGTAGCGTCTGCAAAAATATTCTTCCTCAATAAATTATCTTCATTTACTTTGTCTTTCGAATACTAGTCACACAAGTTACAGCTTAGGAACGATGAAGTAAGGAAACTTTGAACAGGCACTCTCCTGGTTAAAAGGATTATGTCATGTCAATGTCATTTGCAAACCTGCATGCATCTGCATAGTCCTTTGCATGCAATATGGGAAATAGTTTTCAAGAAGTCACTTTCGGAATCACTACAAAGTGCTTGCAGCTTTAGCAGTAAGTAAGGATTTCCC